>NC_050571.1:23440461-23740461 GCF_013265735.2 Oncorhynchus mykiss | reverse complement strand
TGCTCAGTACCTCAGACTGGGGTGAAGGTTCACCTTCCAGCAGGACAACGATCCTAAGCTCACAGCAAAGACCATGCAGGAGTGGCTTTGAGACAAGTCTCTGAATGTCCTTGAGTGGCCCAGCCAGAGCCCAGACCTGAACCCGATCGAACATCTCTGGAGAGACTTGAAAATAGCTGTGCAGCTACACTCCCCATCCAACCTGACAGAGCTTGAAAGGATTTGCAGAGAAATATTAGAGAACCTCCAAATACTGGTGTGCAAACCTTGTAGCGTCATACCCAAGAAGGCCAGAGGCTGTAATCACTGCCAAAGGTGCTTCAACAAAGTACTGAGTAAAGGGTCTGAGTACTTATGTAAATATATTTTAATTTAACATTCTAAAAATCTGTTTTTTCTTTGTCATTATGGGATATTGTGTGTGGATTGATGAGGAAAAATAAACATTTAATCCATTTTGCGATAAGACTGTAACGTAACAAAATGTGGGAAAGGTCTGAATACTTTCCGAATGCTCTGTATTACATTAAAATGTGACTCATCCTCTCAGCCTATTCAATGCATTCCCTCGCTGGGTTTAGTGCTTTATATTTTTCATATGCCGATATATTTAGATGAGATGTTTTCACTCTGTCAGTGTGACATTTTAGGATTCATCCACATCTCACTATTTATATTGCAGTAGGTGTTGATACTCTCTCCATCCTTTGTTTGGCAGTGACTGCTTACTGTAGGCTATGCTTTGGTCTATATGTGATGCTCTCTCCCATCTATATCGTGTGTGTCCAGGTGAAATGGATGATGTACTGGATAGTGTTTGCATTATTCACGACGGTGGAGACCCTCACAGACTTGTTCATGTCCTGGTGAGTCTCGTGGGTCATCTCTGACCACTGCCCTACAGCCATTTAGAACAATAGCCCCTATGATCATCCATATGAAAAACAATTTACACTACATGGCCAAAAGTGGACAGCCCTTCAAATGAGTGGTTTCGGCTATTTCAGCCACACCAGTTGCTGACAGGTGTATAAAATCGAGCACACGGCCATGCAATCTCCATAGACAAACATTGGCAGTACTGAAGAGCTCAGTGACTTTCAACGTGGCACTGTCATCAGATGCCACCTTTTATAAATCAGTTTGTCAAATTTTGGCCCTGCTAGAGCTGCCCCGCTCAACTTTAAGTGATGTTATTGTGAAATGGAAACGTCTAGGAGCAACACCGGCTCAGCCGCGAAGTGGTAGGCCACACAAGCTCACAGAACGGGACTGCCGAGTGCTGAAGTGCATAGCGTGTAAAAAATGGCAACACTTGCTACTGATTTCCAAACTGCCTCTGGAAGCAACATCGGCACAAGATCTGTTTGTCGGGAACTTCATGAAATGGGTTTTTATGGTCGAGCAGCCACACACAAGCCTAAGATCACCATGCACAATGCCAAGTGTCGGCTGGAGTGGCGTAAAGCTCGCCACCACTGGACTCTGGAGCAATGGAAACGCATTCTCTGGAGTGATGAATCACGCTTCACCATCTGGCAGTCCGACAGATGAATCTGGGTTTGGCGGATGCCAGAACAATGCTACCCGTCCGCATGCAAAGTGCCAACTGTAAAGGTTGGTGGAGGAGGAGAAATGGTCTGGGGCTGTTTTTCATGGTTCGGGCTAGGCCGCTTAGTTCCAGTGAAGGGAAATCTTAATGCTACAGCATACAATGACATTCTAGACGATTCTGTGCTTCCAACTTTGTTGGAACCGTTTTGGGAAGGCCTTTTCCTGTTTCAGCAAGACAATGGCCCTGTGCACAAAGCGAGGTCCATACATAAATGGTTTGTCGAGAGCGGTGTGGAAGAACTTGACTGGCCTGCACAGAGCCCTGACCTCAACCCCATCAAACACCTTTGGGATGAATTGGAACGCAGACTGCAAGCTAGGCCCAACGTCAGTGCCCAACCTCACTAATGCTCGAGTGGACAGCCTTCTCAGAAGAGTGGAGGCTGTTATAGCAGCAAAAGGGGGACCAACTCCATATTAATGCCCACGATTTTAGAATGAGATGTTCGACGAACCTAATATATATATTTTTATATAACCCTTATTCTCCCCAATTTCATGGTATCCAAATGGTAGTTACAATCTTGTCCCATCGCTGCAACTCCCATACTGATTCGGGAGAGGCAAAGGTCGAGAGCTGTGCATCCTCCGAAACACAACCCAACCAAGCCGCACTGCTTCTTGACACACTGCTTGCTTAACCCGGTAGCCAGCCGCATCAATGTGTCGGGGGAAACACACCTGGCGACCGTGTCGGCGTTCGACGAACCTTTGGCCATGTAATGTATATTTACAGTACCAGTCAAAAGTTTGGACACCTATTCATTCAAGGTTTTACTTTTTTTTTTTGTTGTATTGTCTACGTTGTGGAATAATAGTGAAGACATCAAAACTATGAAATAACACATGGAATCATGTAGTAACCAAAATGTGTTAAACAAATCAAAATAGATTTTATATTTGAGATTTTCATCTGATGCATCACTCCATCACTCTCCTTGGTCATATAGCCCTAACACAGCCTGGAGGTGTGTTTTGGGTCATTGTCCTGTTGAAAAACAAATGATAATCCCACTAACCAAATGGGATGGCCATGCTGGTTAAGTGTGTCTTAAATTATAAATAAATTACTGACAGTGCCACCAGCTAAACACCTTCACAGCTGCTCCTCCATGCTTCACGGTGGAAACCGCACATGTGGCGATAATCCATTCAGCCACTCTGCATCTCACAAAGACATGGCAGTTGGAACCAAAAATCTCACATTTGGACTCATCAGACCAAAGGACCGATTTCCACCAGTCTAATGTCCATTGCTTGGGTTTCTTGGCCCAAGCAAGTCTCTTCTTATTATTGGTGTCCTTTAGTGGTTTCTTTGCAGCAATTCGACCCTGAAGGCTACTTTGAAGAATCTCGTATTTTGATATGTTTAACACTTTATTTTGGTTACTACATGATTCCACGTATTATTTCATTAGTTTTATTTAATGTCTTCACTTATTCTACAATGTAGAAAAGAGTACAAATAAAGAGAAACCCTTGAATGAGTAGATGTGATAACTTTTGACTGGTATTGTACATTGAAATGACCTATTTTGGTTGACAAGCTGTTAAAAGTATTTAATATGTTTGTGCTCACTAGGATTTGATATATTTAAATCAACTTCGATTTGATTGTCTGCATTTGTCGTGGTGTATTGCCTTCAGAAAAGTACCAGGATATCAGAGCAAACACTTGGTAAACCCTTTAATGCCTGAAAGAGAAAATACCTATTGTTTCAGTAAAATTGTAGCCCACAACCATTCTTCTTTCCTGTCTATTAACACTCCTTTTGGTGTGGTTGTTCATGCAGGTTTCCTTTCTACTTTGAGCTGAAGATAGCCTTTGTGATCTGGCTCCTGTCTCCGTACACTAAGGGCTCCAGTGTGCTCTACCGCAAGTTTGTCCACCCCACCCTGTCCAATAAGGAGAAGGTAACGTCTAACCCTGTCCAATAAGGAGAAGGTAACTAGGGATGCACCGATATTACATTTTGGGCCTATACCAATATTTTCCTTGCCAAAAAAAACGATACCGATAGATTCTTACAATTTTTAGCGGCCTTTTAAGCATTCTAGTACAGTTAAATAGTTGAAATACACACTGACCAAAATGTTATTTTGTTGGCATTTATCCATATCCCCCATTACCAGTAAAACCTATTTCTTTCACTTACTTGTTGTGCTGTTTCGTTGTTGTCGTTTCATTCTCAACCAGGATTTCATCATACATGTCAAGCAGTGAAGTTTCAGCTGTGTCTGTCCGTGGCCTCTTCCTCGGTGCGCACTGTCACTGTGTCCATTTCCATCTTGTCCAGCTGTGTCTGTCCGTGGCCTCTTCCTCGGTGCGCACTGTCACTGTGTCCATTTCCATCTTGTCCAGCTGTGTCTGTCCGTGGCCTCTTCCTCGGTGCGCACTGTCACTGTGTCCATTTCCATCTTGTCCAGCTGTGTCTGTCCGTGGCCTCTTCCTCGGTGCGCACTGTGTCCATTTCCATCTTGTCCAGCTGTGTCTGTCCGTGGCCTCTTCCTCGGTGCGCACTGTCACTGTGTCCATTTCCATCTTGTCCAGCTGTGTCTGTCCGTGGCCTCTTCCTCGGTGCGCACTGTCACTGTGTCCATTTCCATCTTGTCCAGCTGTGTCTGTCCGTGGCCTCTTCCTCGGTGCGCACTGTCACTGTGTCCATTTCCATCTTGTCCAGCTGTGTCTGTCCGTGGCCTCTTCCTCGGTGAGCACTGTCACTGTGTCCATTTCCATCTTGTCCAGCTGTGTCTGTCCGTGGCCTCTTCCTCGGTGAGCACTGTCACTGTGTCCATTTCCATCTTGTCCAGCTGTGTCTGTCCGTGGCCTCTTCCTCGGTGCGCACTGTCACTGTGTCCATTTCCATCTTGTCCAGCTGTGTCTGTCCGTGGCCTCTTCCTCGGTGCGCACTGTGTCCATTTCCATCTTGTCCAGCTGTGTCTGTCCGTGGCCTCTTCCTTGGTGCGCACTGTCACTGTGTCCATTTCCATCTTGTGCAGCTGTGTCTGTCCGTGGCCTCTTCCTCGGTGCGAACTGTCACTGTGTCCATTTCCATCTTGTCCAGCTGTGTCTGTCCATGGCCTCTTCCTCGGTGCGCACTGTCACTGTGTCCATTTCCATCTTGTCCAGCTGTGTCTGTAACATTTCACGTAAACCCTGTTTCATGTCTGCATCGAAGTAGCGGCCCGTGTACCGAGCTTAGAGCATGGTGGCGACACAGTAAAGAGTCTCAGAGAGAATGCCACAGAATCCCTTGTTTACATCCTCGAGTACTTTTGCAAGTTTTAACCCCAAGGTCTGTGTCGGCAGTTTTGTTGCGCAGGAGTTTCAATGCCATGACAGAAGGTATCACGTCTGCTACAGACACAGTTGAAGAGCTTATTTCTCCAGTCAGTTGTTCGAATGGAGCTAGCTAGTGTGTTCATGTTTCAAACATGTTCTCAAATGCCATTGAAATGGCAGCAGTGGTATGAAAACCAGCACATTCTTGAACATGCAATATGGCTTTCCTCAGTACGAAATCCTCGTCGACCCACTGTGCTGTCAGGCTCGGCATGCTCATAGGGCTGATATCGCTGGTCCAAATGTCAGTTGTGAAGCTAATAGCTCATCAGGGATGCAAACCAGTCACCTTTTGGCAAAATTCACAGTTTTGAATCGAACAAAGGTGACCTACGTGATTTGTGTAGATCCGATGAGGAAAGTTTGGGTGGGGGATTTGGATCACTACTGGCGTTATGCAAACTAGTGATGTGCGTTTGGAGCAATACTGGCTGTATCCAAAGCTCAGCCAATCGTTCACATAACAACAGAATACAGCACGCAACTGAAGGAGAAGAAATTGGCTAGCTACAGCATCAGCGCTCGCTCTGGAAAGATGAGGGAGAGTTGAAAGGCAGTTTACCAGTTAACTTACAGCAGCACGTCCCCTGAACAATAACTAAGAGCTAGGTGAGAAGTCTGACCACGGAGACGAGGTTGAGAAGGTGATGAAGGGTACTTCATGAGCTGCAACCAAAAACAACTGCCATTTTGGAAAGTTTGAGGTGAGGGAAAAATTGTGGTGGAACAAGTATCGTTAGCATTGTTAAGTGTCTTGCTAGCTGGATCGAATGATCTGTTTGCCAGCCAGAGAAATGTTCAGCAACATTAGCCAACATTTCTGATCAAAGTGGGACAATTGGCTGGCTAATAAAGTCAGACAGCTAACGTTAGTAACCTAACCAATTCGCTATAATATTAACTGGTAACGTTATACGACTCCTTGCCGTTTCTCAAGTTATAACGTGTTAGTTGCTTACTGGACCCTGGCAATCTGTGTGGCATGTTAACTAGCTAATGAACTAACTACTATCTGTGGACAATTTTTTTTCCCCCTTTACAGTATGTGGTTAGTTTTCAGAATGTGAGAATTATGTGAAAATGAGTTGCTTGTTATTAAACAAGTGTAGCTGGAGCTGGGCCTGGCTTAAGCTGGATGCCACTAGAGGTGAAAGGAACAACACACACGTTCCCGCTTTCTCACTTCTATACAGTGGATAAAAAGGGTAATGCAAGGTGTACTCTCTGCCTGAAAGAGATCGATTATGACAACAAAGGGCAGCATGCTCTGCTGGCACATTGTAGAACACATGTCCACAGGCAGAAAGTGTATAATGCAGTGTAGCCCGACGATATGGCTTTTGTTGTGTTGAACTTGACAATAACACGTGTGTGAGTAAGGGGGGGATTATTACATTTTTTAATCGGTGTATGTTATTTTTGCACACAGCCTGTGCACTTGATCGATGTCTACTATAGTGGCCATTATAATAGAGCAAAAATAGAATGCCTGTTTGTTTCATTCTATTTCTACTTGACATGTTTTTCCCCAAGTGCAATATTTAGATGTGTGTGTGTGTGGTCAGAAGTGTTCTATTATAAAGGCTGTCATGGCTAAATGCAATATTAGTGTATTGCTTTTTTCTCAGGGCTTGAGTGTCATTTGCAGTAAAGTCTAGGCAACAAATAACATTGGATTGCTTTCTTTACATTTGTTTAGCTGTTAGCTGTGTTAAGTTTACATGAACAACTTTTTATTTTACACACAGAGACTGATCATTTAGATCATATTATTTTCTTTAATTAGTTAACCTGCATTTCAGCCTAGGAGGGATTTTTGCAACAACAAAAAAGTACACTTTTTGGGCCCTCACTAGTTTGCATCCCTGAGCTCATGGATGTGAGTTTAAACAATACTGTAACTCTGGCAGGGTAACATCTGAAAAATAACGCCTACTTGGTAGTGTGTACTGGGGCTCGAGGTGGGGCTCATTTCTTATCTTCCTTTGAAACTTCAAAATAGATCCACACAGCAGACATTGTGGACTAGGTTAGGACGCTGTATTTTTCATGGCGTCATTACGACATTACCTGCGTTTATATAGGTATTCACGACATCTACCTGCGTTATATAGGTATGCACGACATCTACCTGCGTTATATAGGTATGCACGACATCTACCTGCGTTATATAGGTATGCACATTGGCGATAAACTAGACGTCGGGCTCATACTGGCATTTTTAGTTCATATCATCTGATTCCGATATACTTACCTTTAGGGATGCACGATATATCGGTAACGTCTAACCCTGTCCAACAAGGAGAAGGTTAGAGGTCACAATAAGATCCAGCTCTCTGTCAGCCTGCAAATTCAACTTTAGATGCATTGACTCATACAGTATGTTTCTGTCTCCACCCTCTTCTGTCCTGTAGGAGATCGATCAGTACATCACCCAGGCTAAAGACCGTAGTTATGAGACTATGATGAGGTTTGGAAAGAGAGGTCTGAACTTGGCTGCTACTGCTGCCGTCACCGCAGCTAGCAAGGTAAGCAAGGCCCTGGCCAGAGGTGTGTGTGTGTGTGTGTGTGTGTGTCATCATGTTTGAGATGTGTATGCTCTGCAGGGTAATGTGTGTGTCTGTCTGCATATGGTGTTTCCTTGTGGTAGTGTGAAGATATATTGCTTCTGATGGGCATGTACTATGCTGTGTGATGTTCGGATGCATTTGCATTGATGTCAGAGTGATTAGATGTGCTGAGTACCGGCCAATAGAATGCTGAGTACCAGGCTGTTAGCAAGTTTGTTAAGCAACTAATAACCAACTGCATCAGAGGGCAGTTTGAGAAGCTTAGTTACCTTGCCTAAACTTCATGTGGAATGTGACTGCGGGCATGACTCCTGACTGCCAGTGTGGCTGTAATATGGTCACAGTAACAGCCCTAGTCATACCAATAAGTCTGTATATCAAAGTTAGTGATAGTGTCTATTGTATAGTTTGAGAGCTCTTGCCAATAAATAACTCTGGTGTCTTGTAGGGTTAAGCGATTTTACGATGTAATCGTAAAATCAATTATGTTTGAGAGACATCGATGGCAATGACATCATGATGTGACAGACAATAGTTTTTATGTATTTAGATTTTTTTTACAGATAGCTTAACCTATTTGAACAAGACTGGCAGCGCACAGCTGGGCGACATGCCAAATTACTTTCATGAGATGAGATGGAGTCTACTGGTTTCAATGGTATATGGAAGTCTTTAAAACATTATTTAGGATATTCTACTTTGAAGCAAGGTAAGACATGCCTCCATAGTATGAAGTAAAATGTTCAGGTTTCAAATAATTATGTGTATGTTTTCAAAATGCATACTGCCTCCAGCTCATTGCTAAGTAGTGTGTGTGATGCGCTGAAGCCTGCCTACCATTGTCATTGCACTTGAATGGGAAGCGTGCTTCAATTACCAGTTGAGAAATAAAAAAAATAGTAGCTCTTTTTAATCATGGCCATTAACACGAGATTGAATTTAGAAATGTTGTGCAATGATTGGGATTATAAAAGCACATTTCACTCCAGCAGCAACAAACAAGCTGTTTGAGGAGCTGGACAGATTTTCCTCTCAAATAAAGGCTCTGTATCTGTATACTGTGCACGTGTGATGATAAATTAGAAAAATACACACGCAGCAATTTAATGCCACAAAATGATGCAAATCAACCGAATAGACAAGCAGGACCAGTCAGATGTATTTCCATCAATGAATAGGCTAAAAGGTGTTATTTTGCATTGGGATTTTTTTCTTCTCCCGGACGATTAGCTAGCGCCAATTTGTATTTTTCTCATTAATATAAAAACAAATTGGAGACCAATTTAAAATATTGTTTTATTTTTAATTGAACCTTTATTTAACTAGGCAAGTCAGTTAATAATTATTTACAATTACGGCCTACAGTGGGTTACTGTAGTGGGTTAACTGCCTTGTTCAGGGGCAGAACAACAGATTTTTACCTTGTCAGCTCGAGGATTCCTGCCGCCCCAAAAGCCGTCCACGGAAGCCCTGGTCTGTATATGCGTACATCTATACCCCACAGTGTTTGAGGGGTGTGTGTGTTGTGTGCAGGGCCAGGGTGTGCTGTCCGACAAGCTGCGTAGTTTCAGCATGCAGGACCTGACTCTGATCAACGATGGGGAGGAGATGGGCCTGCACTCCTCTGACCCCCGCATGAGGAGAGATGCCTTGGATGACATGGCTACTGGAGCCAACACGCTGCCCCGCGCCAAGACCACACGCCAGAGTAGGTACCACGCACTGGTAAAAAATACAGTACAGAACTCATCCTTAGCTCTTTGACTTCTCAAACACAGCAGAAAACCATTTATAACATATCTGATGGCAAATATTTAGTAGTGAATTGCATACAAGTGTATCATCACCTCATGTGCACCGCACAACAGACTCGCTGATTGATATATAAACACTATGGACTCACCAGCTCCCGCTTTCTGCTGTTGTGCTATTTACAAACCTACACATGACCTGCTCAACTGTTCTGGGGAACAGTAAACTTCATAATGTGACCGATGAAATGAAGAACGCAGTCTGCTTTATCTCCTAACGTATTGCATCAGTTGACTGCAGGTATTTACTTAAGTTACTACAAATATTCAAGAGAACTGCTCTCCCCTGTCAGATCGGTGGTCACAATGGAAGGAAACAGGAAATGACAGCCATTTTAGTCATGGCATTACAGTATGCTGACTTGTCTGTGTACTATGTGCCTATTGTCTAATAGCTCTTATTGGTACAGGGTGGGGGGAGGGAGGGAGGGGTCATGTGCTTTAAAGCACTGCAGGGTGCCAGGGAGGAATCTTTCCAGAGGTGGGGGGGACCATGTGATGTCAGTGGGGAGGAGGAGGGGGGTCTTTGTCCGACTAAATAGCTTAGTATTTCTGTCTCGGTGAGGTTGGCAGTCTGTGACTACAGGGGGAAAAACTGAGGGAGGAGAGAAAGGATGGAGAAAGGGAATAAATTGAGTTAAGGGGCACTGAGGGATGAAAGCCAGGAAAGGGGAAAACTGGTGTAGCAGAGAGACAGACTGATAGTCAGTCTGAAAATGAGACGGAACAGGAAATAAAACAAGGGAGACATTCATGTGGTTAAAGAGCAGGCTTCTGTTAGTAGCTGTAGGACTGGTGCCTGTTCCTTCACTCTTGTTCAACAACCCTGGGAGAATCTGTTGCATTTCCTTTATTCCTCACGTCCTCTCACCTCCTCAGAACCACTGGATGAGAAGATCAGAGTTCACTCCCCTTTGACCTTCTCATCCAATAGGTTCTTAGAAAGAGGGTAAGGAGATGGGATGCGAGGAAGCATTTGAGTTTCCCCATGTGTCTGATAGGAGAACCTAGAAACCTGACCCACTAGTGGGAATGTGATTTCACTCATTATGACAGCCCACAATCCCTCTCCTTATGACAGCCCACAATCCCTCTCCTTATGACAGCCCACAATCCCTTTTCCTTATGACAGCCCACAATCCCTTTTCCTTATGACAGCCCACAATCCCTTTTCCTTATGACAGCCCACAATCCCTTTTCCTTATGACAGCCCACAATCCCTTTTCCTTATGACAGCCCACAATCCCTTTTCCTTATGACAGCCCACAATCCCTTTTCCTTATGACAGCCCACAATCCCTTTTCCTTATGACAGCCCACAATCCCTTTTCCTTATGACAGCCCACAATCCCTTTTCCTTATGACAGCCCACAATCCCTTTTCCTTATGACAGCCCACAATCCCTTTTCCTTATGACAGCCCACAATCCCTTTTCCTTATGACAGCCCACAATCCCTTTTCCTTATGACAGCCCACAATCCCTTTTCCTTATGACAGCCCACAATCCCTTTTCCTTATGACAGCCCACAATCCCTTTTCCTTATGACAGCCCACAATCCCTTTTCCTTATGACAGCCCACAATCCCTTTTCCTTATGACAGCCCACAATCCCTTTTCCTTATGACAGCCCACAATCCCTTTTTCCTTATGACAGCCCACAATCCCTTTTTCCTTATGACAGCCCACAATCCCTTTTTCCTTATGACAGCCCACAATCCCTTTTTCCTTATGACAGCCCACAATCCCTTTTTCCTTATGACAGCCCACAATCCCTTTTTCCTTATGACAGCCCACAATCCCTTTTTCCTTATGACAGCCCACAATCCCTTTTTCCTTATGACAGCCCACAATCCCTTTTTCCTTATGACAGCCCACAATCCCTTTTTCCTTATGACAGCCCACAATCCCTTTTTCCTTATGACAGCCCACAATCCCTTTTTCCTTATGACAGCCCACAATCCCTTTTCCCTTATGACAGCCCACAATCCCTTTTCCTTATGACAACCCACAATCCCTCTCCTAAACACAGCCCATAATCCCTTTTCATTATGACAGCCCACAATCCCTCTCCTTATGACAGCCCACAATCCCTTTTCCTTATGACAGCCCACAATCCCTTTTCCTTATGACAGCCCACAATCCCTTTTCCTTATGACAGCCCACAATCCCTTTTCATTATGACAGCCCACAATCCCTTTTCATTATGACAGCCCACAATCCCTTTTCCTTATGACAGCCCACAATCCCTTTTCCTTATGACAGCCCACAATCCCTTTTCCTTATGACAGCCCACAATCCCTTTTCCTTATGACAGCCCACAATCCCTTTTCCTTATGACAGCCCACAATCCCTTTTCCTTATGACAGCCCACAATCCCTTTTCCTTATGACAGCCCACAATCCCTTTTCCTTATGACAGCCCACAATCCCTTTTCCTTATGACAGCCCACAATCCCTTTTCCTTATGACAGCCCACAATCCCTTTTCCTTATGACAACCCACAATCCCTCTCCTAAACACAGCCCATAATCCCTTTTCATTATGACAGCCCACAATCCCTCTCCTTATGACAGCCCACAATCCCTTTTCCTTATGACAGCCCACAATCCCTTTTCCTTATGACAGCCCACAATCCCTTTTCCTTATGACAGCCCACAATCCCTTTTCATTATGACAGCCCACAATCCCTTTTCATTATGACAGCCCACAATCCCTTTTCCTTATGACAGCCCACAATCCCTTTTCCTTATGACAGCCCACAATCCCTTTTCCTTATGACAGCCCACAATCCCTTTTCCTTATGACAGCCCACAATCCCTTTTCCTTATGACAGCCCACAATCCCTTTTCCTTATGACAGCCCACAATCCCTTTTCCTTATGACAGCCCACAATCCCTTTTCCTTATGACAGCCCACAATCCCTTTTCCTTATGACAGCCCACAATCCCTTTTCCTTATGACAGCCCACAATCCCTTTTCCTTATGACAGCCCACAATCCCTTTTTCCTTATGACAGCCCACAATCCCTTTTTCCTTATGACAGCCCACAATCCCTTTTTCCTTATGACAGCCCACAATCCCTTTTTCCTTATGACAGCCCACAATCCCTTTTTCCTTATGACAGCCCACAATCCCTTTTTCCTTATGACAGCCCACAATCCCTTTTTCCTTATGACAGCCCACAATCCCTTTTTCCTTATGACAGCCCACAATCCCTTTTTCCTTATGACAGCCCACAATCCCTTTTTCCTTATGACAGCCCACAATCCCTTTTTCCTTATGACAGCCCACAATCCCTTTTTCCTTATGACAGCCCACAATCCCTTTTTCCTTATGACAGCCCACAATCCCTTTTTCCTTATGACAGCCCACAATCCCTTTTTCCTTATGACAGCCCACAATCCCTTTTCCTTATGACAACCCACAATCCCTCTCCTAAACACAGCCCATAATCCCTTTTCATTATGACAGCCCACAATCCCTCTCTTTGAAATCCCACAGCTCGTTCCTCATCTGCGGCTCCTCATCTCGACGAATCATCGCAGCACAGCTCGGACCAATCAGACACCAGGAGCATCACCACAGAGCATTCTGATGAGGACATTGTGGAGAAGGTCCCTGTGAAACGCACGGCCAGTGTCAAGGCAAACAAGAAACCCTCCACCGCCAAGACCGAGGTACGGGCACACATACACAGTCTTGTATAACTAACCTTGTAGGGACACAGGATTTTGAATGGTACTGAACTCTATTTTCCCTAACCCAATGTAAATGGCGCAGACAGAGAGGGCTACCTTGTTTCTAGTCCTAAGGAAACTTATCAGTATTTCGTTTTTTTAATGTATTTATTACATTGTTAGCCCAGAAAATCTTAAGTGTTATTACATACAGCCGGGAAAAACTATTGGATATCAGAGCGACGTCAACTTACCAGCACTTCGACCAGGAATATGACTTTCCCGAAGCAGACCCTTCCTTCGCACCCCCTAGGGCATTTGAACTGATCCCAGAGGCCGACCCAAAACAATGCCGCTGGAGAAGAGGGAGTCGGAGTCCCACCGCTTCCGAGTATACTACTCACTAATGCCCAGTCCCTAGATAACAAAGTTGGCGAGGTCAGGGCAAGGATTGCTTTTCAGAGAGACGTCAGGGATTGTATCAAACTCTGTTTCACGGAAACTTGGGTCTCTTGGGATATGCTTTTGGAATCGGTACAGCCACCTGGATTCTCAGTGTATTGCGCCCAACAGGAATAAACATCTCTCCTGGAAGGAGAAGGGCGGGGGGTGTATGTTTCACGATTAATGAGTCATGGTGTAATTGTAACAACATACAGGAACGGAAGTCCTTTTGTTCACCTGACCTAGAATTCCTCACAATCAGATGCCGACCGTATTATCTCCCAAGAGAATTCTCTTTGGTTATTGTCACAGCCATGTATATCCCCCCTCAAGCCGATACCACGACTGCCTTCAAGGACTTTATGCAAACTGACACCATATATCCTGAGGCTGCATTTATTGTAAGTGAGGGTCTTAACAAAGGAAATTTGAGGAAAAGGTTACCTAAATTCTATGAGCATATTGACTGTAGCACTCGCACTGGAAAAAATACTGGACCGTTGTTACTCAAACTTCTGGGATGCGTACAAGGCCCTCCCTCACCCTACTTTCAGAAAATCTGACCACAATTCCATTTTGCTCCTCCCTTCCTATAGGCAGAAACTCAAACACCCGTGCTAAGAACTATTTAACGCTGGTCTGACCAATCGGAATCCACACTTCAAGATTGAAATGTGCTCATGTGGACTGGGATATGTTCCGGGTAGCCTCTGAGAACAACATACACGAATACACTGATATGGTGACTGAGTTTATTAGGAAGTGTATAGGAAATGTTGTACCCACTGTGACTATTAAAACCTACCCTAACCAGAAACCGTGGATAGATGGTAGCATTCGTGTGAAACTGAAAGCACAAACCACCGCATTTAACCATGGCAAGGTGACGGGGGAAGAAAACAGAGTAGTCGTTCCCTCCGTAAGGCAATCGCAGGCAAAATGTCAATATCGAGACAAAGTGGAGTCACAATTCAATGGCTCAGACATGAGGAGTATGTGGCAGGGTTTACAGACAATCACGGATTACAAAAGGAAAACAGCCACGTCGCGGACACAGACGTCTTGCTGCCAGACAAGCTAAAAACATTATTTTCCCACTTTGAGGATAACGCAGTGCCACCAACGCGACCAGCTACCAAGTTCTCCTCTGGCTGACTTGAGTAAGACATTTAAACGTGTTAACACTCGTGTTAACACTCGCAAGGCTGCCTGCCCAGATGGCATCTCTAGCTGGGTCCTCAGAGCATACTCAGACCAGCTGGCTGGAGTGTTTATGGACGTATTCAATCTCTCCCTATCCCAGTCTGTTGTTCCCACATGCTTCAAAATGTCCACCATTGTTCCTGTACCCAAGAAAGCTATGGTAACTGAATTAAATTACCTTCGCCCCGTAGCACTCACTTCCGTCATCATGAGGTGCTTTGAGAGTCAAGGATCATATCACCTCCACCTGTCACCCTAGACCCACTTCAATTTGCTTACCGCCCCAATAGGTCCTCAGACGATGCAATCGCCATCATACTGCACATTGCCCTATCCCACCTGGACAAGAGGAAAACCTATGTAAGAATGCTGTTCATTGACTACAGCTCAGTATTCTGCACCATAGTAAGCTCATCGTCAAGCTTGAGGGCCTGGGTCTCAACCCCGCCCTGTACAACTGGGTCCTGGACTTCCTGACGGGCCACCCCCAGGTGGTGAAGGAAGGAAACAACATCTCCCCTTTGCTGATCCTCAACACTGGGGCCCCACAAGGGTCCGTGCTCAGCTCCCTCCTATACACCCTGTTTACCCATGACTGCATGACCATGCACGCCTCCAACTCAATCATCATGTTTGCAGACGACACAACAGTACTAGGCTTGATTACCAACAATGACGAGACAGCCTACAGGGAGGAGGGGAGGGCTCTAGGAGTGTGGTGTCAGGAAAATAACCTCACTTAACGTCAACAAAACAAAGGAGATGATTGTGGACTTCAGGAAACAGCAGAGGGAGCACCATCCTATCCACATTGACGGGACAGTAGTGGAGAAGGTGGAAAGTTTCTAAGTTCCTCAACGTACACATCATGGACAAACTGAATGCAGAAGGACTGTTTAACAGTACATCAGACTGTTAAACAGCCATCACTAGCAGAGGCTGCTGCCTATATACAGAACACTAGTCACTTTAATAATGCCACTTTAACAATGTTTACATATCTTGCATTACTCATCTCATATGTATATAGTGTATTCTATACTATCAGTTGCATCGTAGCCGATGCAGCTCTGACATTACTCATCCATGTATTTATACGTTCTTATTCCTTTACTTAGATGGTTGTATTAGGTATTTGTTGTGGAATTGTTAGATATTACTTGTTAGATATTGCTACATTGTCGGAACTAGAAGCACAAGCATTTTGCTACACTCACAATAACATTTGCTAACCATGTGTACGTGACCAATAAAATACCATAACCCAACCTTAGCCCCAAAACCTAAACCTAGCTCCTAAACCTAATTCTAACCTTAACCCTAAACCTAGCCCCTAACCCTAAACCTAGCCCCTAACCCTAAACCTAGCCCCTAAACCTAAACCTAGCCCCTAAACCTAAACCTAGCCCCTAAACCTAAACCTAGCCCCTAAACCTAAACCTAGCCCCTAAACCTAAACCTAGCCCCTAAACCTAAACCTAGCCCCTAAACCTAAACCTAGCCCCTAAACCTAAACCTAGCCCCTAAACCTAAACCTAGCCCCTAAACCTAGCCCCTAAACCTAGCCCCTAAACCTAGCCCCTAAACCTAAACCTAGCCCCTAAACCTAAACCTAGCCCCTAAACCTAAACCTAGCCCCTAAACCTAAACCTAGCCCCTAAACCTAAACCTAGCCCCTAAACCTAAACCTAGCCCCTAAACCTAAACCTAGCCCCTAAACCTAAACCTAGCCCCTAAACCTAAACCTAGCTCCTAAACCTAAACCTAGCTCCTAAACCTAGCCCCTAAACCTAAACCTAGCCCCTAAACCTAGCCCCTAAACCTAAACCTAACTCCTAAACCTAATTCTAACCTTAACCCTAAACTCCCTAGAAATAGCATTTGACCTTGTGGGGACTTAGAAAATGTCCCCAGTTGCTCAAATGTTTTGTTTGTTCATTATTCCTGTGGGGACTTTTGGTCTTCACAAGTATATTTAAACACAATGGAGTTGGACTAATGCATTCTGATAGGAGAGTGACTGCTTCTTCTACACTGAGGAGGTGAGTCAGAATATATATCATTTTAAGTGCACAGAGTGTGTGTGCCAGTATTGTGTGACTGTGTGTAATATTTACATCAAAAAAGGAGAAGCTCACACACCACTCTGTCTAGGAGTAACAACACTAACTCACGGTAGAAGAGGAAGGTAATGCAGTCTCATCCCCCTCTAACTTCTACTGTGTCTAAATATGCAGGGTGGATGGGTGCAAGTCACACACCCACAGTTTGACTGTATAATCCTCCTCCAATAGGAATACTGTAATATATTATCTCATATGAATATCCACTCCTCACTCTCGCCTTCTCCATCAGCTGTGTAGAAGCTGTGCTGTACACCATTCCAGGGTCAGCTTACCCTCCCTCAGTCCTTATCTTATCCATAGAGGGAGATGCTAAACTGACCTTACATCAGTCTGTAAGGGCAACCTCATCTACCCCAGCACAGACCGCCTCATCTACTCCAGTACAGACATTCCTGTGGTATTTAAAGCAGTCTACATCAGATGTGCTCCCATGGAAGAGATGCTGTGATAGAAGCATGTTGATGGACACATTATGTAACATAATCTACACAGGGTTATATATGGCTCAATAATATGGGACTGCTGTCTGTAGCATCAGTAATGAGTTATGTACACTGTACCAGAAGATTTGTGTGTGTGCACGCCATGGATTTATTCGGGAATGCAGTGTGTAGGTTGTGAAACGACTCGTTTGACTGAGAAGTCTACCCACGTAGGACACAATAAGCCCCTGTCTTATTTCCTGAACATCTCTCTCTCTCTCTCTCTCCTTTTTAGATTCTACTTCTCTCATTTCCTCTGGTGTCAACTCACTTTTCCCCATCTCTCTTCCCCCTCTCTTCCTCCTGTCAGACTACGACTAAGACGGTGAAAAAGACACCAAAGAAGAAGACGACCACCACAGCTACAGCCAGCAACAACGCTGAGTCACCATGACATCTGTATCTACTGACCCCATCTCCACCCTACTGCACACTACTACAGCCATGTAACAGGCCCTCTCTGTCTCCAGTCCACACACACACACACACACACACAGACCTCTGGAGTGTCACCCTCGCTGGTTAAGCGCAACTCGCAGGTTTAGTTCTACTGTAGATGGCCAGCTTCATGTCAACTCACAGGTTTTGTTCTACTGTAGATGGCCAGCAGGTTTAGTTCTACTGTAGATGGCCAGCTTCATGTCAACAACACTTGTTTTATTTAGCCTGCTGCTTACATTCTAGGGTTTATAGTCATTAACCTCAGTGTGTGTGTTTCAGTGATGGCCTGTTATCTGGACTGAAAAATAGTTGCTTCCTTCCTCCTGTACAGTTAAAACCCTCTGTGTTGGGGCCCTCCCAGGCCATCCAAGGCCCCACACTGGATTGACTTGACATAATCCTTTTGGCCCCCTTGGGAGCATAGGGCATCTACCATGGCTCTCTATCTCCCTCACTATGCTAGAGCATCTACCATGACTCCCATCTCCCTCACTATGCTAGAGCATCCATCACGGCTCTCCTTCTCCCTCACTATGCTAGGGCATCCATCACGGCTCTCCACCTCCCTCACTATGCTAGGGCTTTGCTGCTTAGTAGGAGATCCCCACTAGTTTATTGGAGATGCATTCTCTATGAACTTACATTCCAGTCAGAGTATGGTAACTCTATTGGAGGGTAGCTGGGGGCTGCCATGAATGGAAAGGTAGACTAGTGGACTAGGCATGTGTGAAGGAGAGATAAGGGAGGCAAGAGAGTAGAGAGGGATGGGCGCCAAAGGATCAGTGTTGTCCTGGCCTAACTGGCCTCTACTCAACATGTTCCCACTACAGAGACTACAGTCTCACCATTGGTTGTAGCAGTAGTCCACAGAGCAGGTCTCTGTCCTTTTTGGGCAGTCTGTCTGACTACATAGACGGGGTCATGTGATCTCTGGAAGGCAGAGGACATTCTGGGAGCACTTGCCATGGTTACCCATATCATTCACTCTACTGTAATGGAGCAGTAGACTGATGAACACTTGGTCACGCGCCCACAGAGAGATGAAGAGATATGTTTGTTCTTTCTCTCCTCTCCTCCCTCTGTTCTCTCTCTTTCTCTCCCTCTGGACAGCTCTACCCTCTCACTCCGTTCAGCTCAGAACGGTCCAAGGGAAAGACACACAGCTTCAGGCATCATTACCTTTTCTGTCTGACTGTGTGTACGATGTGCATGTGTGTGTTTTTGGAACATGACCAAGCTTCTGTTTTTCCCCTCTCTGTTTTCCCAACTGCATAGAGACACAATGACAGAGTTCTCTGACCACTTATAACATAACCATCCACAAGGTCTTGCACTGCAGCTCATAGCATAGCTAAACAGTACAGACAACCAACAGTTAATTTCACTTTGTTAGACTTGTGCTTAGGGTTATTTTTGTTTACTCTAAATTGACTGGTTTATAGGATGTAAGAGTGGCTTAGTGGTCACCAAGCTAATGTTAAGGCTCTGTTGATACCAGGCTACATTATGGATCACCACTATGGATCCATTTCTTGTTTCAATGTGTTTATATTATCAGAGCTGGCTGTGTCAGGGTGGTGTAGTGCCCTATTAGGAACTTCAGGTGAACCTGGCTTAGCTAAGTCTGGGTCTTACCTGGGTCAGGTCATCCCAGTCTGACTAGGCAAATTTCTGAGGGATCTACTACTATTGTATAATGTATGACTGTCAAACTAGGTATTGTATAATGTATGACTGTCACTTCACAGTATTTTGTCCAGTGTTTTCACTTCTATTCCTGAATGGGTTAGCTATCCATGACTGACTTCTACTTCTGGGACAGTGTCCACAAAGCACCTTGGGGTAGGAGTGCTGATTTCCATATGATCTTATCAATTATGGTCTGAAAGGCCAAACTGATCTGAGATCAGCCCTAGACTCTGAGACGCTCTATGTATACATGCCCAGATCTGTGTTATTCTAGGGTCTGGATCATATCATTGTTTCTCTGAACCATAAGGAGAGCAGCTCTGCTAGCATATACTCTCTTAATGTGTCATCTCTGACTGTAGCCTCCTCAAACATGGTGAAAACTGTCTTACCCTATTAGAATGGATGATGTGGACAAGTTATTACATCTTAGTTGGATAAGTAATGCTGTCTCCCAATAGGGCCTAAAACTTTTAAAGGGATGTGCTCTGCTAGTGTTTTACTTCAGAAAGACATAGACATTCATCCATAGCATACTGGTTGGGCAGGCAGGGTACTTAGACTCTGTCAAGGCACCTAATCATTGCCCCTTAGAAACTATTGCCTTGTCTGAAATCTACCTTCAGACACTTCTTGTCAATCTCCCTAGGTACTGCTGGTACTCCGGTAGGTTGCAAAGGATTGCATGGATTTAGCTAAAAACGATGTGGTAAGAACTCCACCTAGCTTCCTTGTAGGGTACATTGAGTTTCCACCATGTGCTTCTCTCAAATCTAGTGTGTCTTGGGTTGGAACCTAAGGGGTTGATTGTGGATTGGGTATGTGTTAGGGGTTGTTTTTTTATGTGACATGCCCTTGCTTTCGGCAGGGTTTATTTGGAGTGCTCTGTAATTGAATGCATGAGACTACTGCATTTGTGTGTTGCCGTTGTCTGAATTGTGACACTGATTTGAACCAGTAGGGGGGGACATAAACCACACAACCGTTTTAAAACTACTGAAGTGACTGCAAGGGGTACTTCCATGTACACACTGTATGTACATAGTCATTCTCTGGCTGTATGAGTTTGCTTGCCTTATCACTCTGTTCTAGAATACAGGGTTTTTTCCCCCCACTTTTTAAAACTAGATTTCTTTTCTTTCTTTGGAATTTAATCTAAATCACATTGCATTTCCTTAAGAGGCACCTCAGCCCCTCTGTAAGGCCATATGCTGTGAAGAGTGCTACTTGTGTTTTTAATCTCTTCTGAATTTCTCTCTTCTATCTCAACGAGAGGCATTTTAATTGGTCAGTGATAGCCAAATAACAATAACATTTCCTTGTCCCAGTCCTGTAGGACATTGCTCAGTAGAGAAGGGGAATTCCTCTGACATTGTGTGTTTGGTAACTACCTAACTAAAGTCATGTTGTCCCAACCCGTCTGTTCTTCCCTTACTATCAGGCTGGTTACCTTATCCACGGCAACATGGCAATTCCTTTTTTCTATTCTGTTTTGCTACAGTTTGCACAGAAGAAAAGATGGCACACACTGTAAACACATTCTTGCTGTCATGGCAACACTACTTGACATTATTTTAACCATTGTTCATATTATTTTGTAATATTTGTTTATTTATTGCTGTGTGTTTGGTATCAGTGTTATTGTGTACAGGAACTCTCATTGTGAGAGAATATTCTACATTAATATATTTTGTGCCAATTATCAATACTCCACTGTTATAAAGGACATGATGTTTCTGTGCTGAGATAATGGTATTTAACATGGACTGAATGACAGTCATATACCAATAACAATGCTACTAATAAAGAAAATAAATCTTTATTATGCGTTTTCAATTCTGTATTACCTTATTGCCAACTACTAACTAGTAATTCAGTGAAATTCTATTCTAGGCCCAATGCAGCTGTTTTATTTCAATAGATTTTCAAATAATTTCTTGGTAACAATGAAGTACATGCCAAAGTGTAATAGTTTCTTCACAATTGTCAAAAAGAAACAGCTTTTTAGCAAACTATTTCTAGAACTTCCCTAGACAGTTACTGAAGCTTGACTGCTCCTTTCTACAGTCGTGGCCAAAATTTGAGAATGACACAAATATGAATTTTCACAAAGTCTGCAGCCTCAGTTTGTATGATGGCAATTTGCATATACTCCAGAATGTTAAGATGAGTGATCAGATGAATTGCAAAGTCCCTCTTTGCCATGCAAATTAACTGAATCCCCAAAAAGCTTTTCCACTGCATTTCAGCCCTGCCACAAAAGGACCAGCTGACATGTCAGTGATTCTTTCGTGAACACAGGTGTGAGCGTTGACAAGGCTGGAGATCACTCTGTCATGCTGATTTGAGTTTGAATAACAGACTGAAAGCTTCAAAAGGAGGGTGTTTGGAATCATTGTTATTTTGGGTCCATGGCCAGGAAACTCCCCCGACCTTAATTCCATTGAGAACTTGTGGACAAATAAAACCCCACAAATTCTGACAAACTCCAAGCATTGATTATGCAACAATGGACTGACATCGGTCAGGATGTGGCCCAGAAATTCATTGACAGCATGCCAGGGCGGATTGCAGAGGTCTTGAAAAAGAAGGGTCAACACTGCAAATAGACTCTTTTGCATCAACTTCATGTAATTGTCAATAAAAGCCTTTGACACTTATGAAATGCTTGTAATTATACTTCAGTATTCCAGAGTAACATCTGACAAATATCTAAAGACACTGAGGCAGCAGACTTTGAAAATTAATATTTGTGTCATTCAACTTTTGGCCATGACTGTACTTGAAAAAATGGCATTGATACAGAACTATTCCCCCCCCCCCCCCCCCCCCCCCCACACTATTTATAAATCAATACAAGTGATAGAAATGACATTCTATACAATAAAATCCACATACGGCATAAAATGAGGAAACGAAACAAACTATCAATTATTTTTTCTTAGTATTAAAGCATATGTTTACAGTACAGCAAAACACACAGGGGGAGTGGAGACATATGTACATTCTATTCACCCCTTTACAGGCAGTTGTGAATTTTAGATTACTAGAAGCACAAGCATTTCACTACACTTGCATTAACATCTGCTAACAATCTGTATGTCATTGAAAATAAGAATTTGTTCTCAACTGACTTGTTAAATAAAGGTAAATAAATGTGACACACACAATTTGATTTATTAAAATAATTAAATAATATTTAGCTCACAACCTCAAATGAATATGCTGCGTGTATTAATTAAATAGTTTGTGTAAACGGTTTGGTAAGTGACAACTAAATATTCTGCAGTGTTAGTCTCGATGTGCTCGAGGACTGTGATTCTGTGTATCTTCACTAAATCGTCTGTCTTCTCGAAGAAAAGTAGTATATTCGTCTGCAATTGTTTTAGTCCACCATTTTATGAAATCACCAATGTATTTTATCAAGACACATTTTTCAGCTAGATACTCTCATACTTTTTGGAATTGATTAAGAGTTCCAATACGGGGTATGGAAAAATCTAGGTCAAGACTTTTCTCTTTTTTATCGGTTTTCAAATCTTTATGATAATTGCTAATTGACATGTATTTGTCACATGCTTATGAATGCATTTAAAAGTTTGCAATCTGAAAGGTACTTCTGAAATGTTGTTGGGCAGAAATTGTTTACTCGAAATATAAAGTTGCTTGGGAAGTTCTCTGTCTTCAAAATTTGATTTAGAGGCAAATGTATCACAATAGTTTTCTTAATTAGAACTACTGATTATCAAATTAAAGTGTTTGATTGAGCTGATATATGGATCTATAAAAGTTGTCAACTGTCCAGTCGTACCATTTGCTGTATCCAACAATAGTTTTTATACCATAAGATTTGTACAGTTCTGCTGAATCCTTAATGAGTAAATCCATGCATGAATCATGACCGGAATTTTGCAAACAAGGAGAATTGAGCGTATAGATAAACAATTCCTCAATAACTCTTTGGTATGATTTATAATTATTTGAGGTTTGTTCTCCATATTCTCTATATTGTTAGGTTCCAAAATTGCAACAAACACAGCAGTTAACTTTAAGTATGCCCATGTATAGTTATCATTCATCTTTTGATTGCAAACTTTTGTTTGTAAAATGTATCACACAGTTTGTTTTCAACTTGATTTGGGAGGTCCATTGGCTGGTCTTCATTTTCCGCCATTTTATTTTTCTCAATATTGTAATGAAAAACCCTCGACCTTCGAGCCCGAATGTGTCGCAAAAGCATGCTCGTGCGGCAGGGTCGATTTCCGCGCTTATATACCCAGGGTCGTAGGGTCGTTACACTACTCCCTCCTTTCAAAGAGCGCGTCCTCGCGCTAGCTTTGTCTTACAGGAACGCGCTCACCGGCCAAGCACACGCACTGTCGTGGATGCGAGGTCCGATCCCACTTCTGACACCAATGTAATGAAACAGGCAGGGAGCAGGTCTCGAACGAAAATTGCATTAAACACAATCGTTTGACTTTAAGAATATCCGTGTACATGTGTCATTCATCTTTTGATTGTAAAATGTATCACAGCGTAGGATTTGCCCAGAGCGAGTTGTAAGCTCACGTCTGTGTACAGTTTCGCTCACGACTTACCTAGTTAAATAGAGCTTTTCTTCTGAAAAGCGAGAAGAGGTGCTTGGCAAATATAGTGTGGCATTCTGGACAATGGGACAAAAGGTGGACTTGGGCTTAAAAGGTGTTTTTGAGGGCACAGAAACTGCCTGACTTGAAACATTGGTGTCTGTTGTTGGAGAGATGGCACGACTTGGAGGTGCTGTTAGAAGAACATACTCTGTTTGGGGTCCTCTTTCCCTCCTTCATGTGGACACCAAAGCTTAGACTCCCTTCAGCTCGGGGGTACACATTTAGACATCTAACTCATAGACCATACAATGCTGTCTCTTATATTTTACTGGAAGATGGCTGATTTGGCAAGTATCCAAAACTGTCCGAAACGATCTTTCAGCAGATATGGCTTTGAAATATTTGGTGGCATAGATGTCTTCTCAAGAAGGGTAACCAATTGATCTCGTATGGTATTTGAAGGTGGTAATGTTTTATTTTATATTTAAATATATTTTTGTACACCTTTTACTCCCCAATTTCATAGTATCCAATTGGTAGTTACAGTCTTGTCTCATCACTGCAACTCCAGCACGGTCTCGGGAGAGGCGAAGATCGAGTGCCGTGCGTCCTCCAAAACACAACCCAACCAAGCTGCACTACTTCTTGACACAAAACCCACTTAACCTAGAAGCGAGCCGCACCAATGTGTCAGAGGAAACACCGTGCACCTGTCTACCGTGTTAGCGTGCACTGCGCCCGGCCTGCCACAGGAGTCGCTACTGCGCGATGGGACAAGGACACTGCCGGCCAAACCCTCCCCTAACCCAGACGATGCTGAGCCAATTGTGCGCCGCCCCATGGGTCTCCCAGTTGTGGCCGGCTGCGACAGAGCCTGGACTCAAATCCAGAAACTCTAGTGGCACAGCTAGCACTGCGATGCAGTGCCTAAGACCACTTCGCCACTCAGGAGGCCCAAGTTGTTAATGTTTGTCTGACTCAATGTGAATAATCCAATGCTTTCTATTCAAAATGGGGTTGAATTACACAACAGCCCATTATACAACAGGCACAACTCCAAAACCAGCATTACGTTTGCAGATGACACAACAGTGGTAAGCCTGATCACCGTCAACAACGAGACAGCTTATAGGGAGTAGGTCAGAGACCTGGCCGTGTGGGGCCAGGACAACAACCTCTCCCTCAACGTGATCAAGACAAAGGTGATGATTGTGGACTACAGGAAAAGGAGGACCGTGCATGCCCCCATTCTCATCGACGGGGCTGTAGTGGAGCAGGTTGAGAGCTTCAAGTTTCTTGGTGTCCACATCACCAACAAATTAACATGGTCCAAGCACACCAAGACAGTTGTGAGGCGAGCGCGACAAAACCTATTCCCCCTCAGGAGACTGAAAAGAATTGGCATGTGTCCTCAGATCCTCAAAAAGTTCTACATCTGCACCATCGAGAGCATCCTGACTGGTTGCATCACTGCCTGGTATGGGAACTGCTCGGCTCCGACCGCAAGCCACTACAGAAGGTAGTGCGTAAGGCCCAGTACATCACTGGGGCCAAGCTTCCTGCTGTCCAGGACCTCTATACCATTCGGTGTCAGAGGAAGTCCCTAAAAGTTGTCCGAAACTCCAGCCACCCAAGTCATAGTCTGTTCTCTCTGCTACCGCAAGGCAAGAGGCTTCTAAACAACTTCTACCCCCAAGCCATAGGACTCCTGAACATCTAATCAAGTGGCTACCCAGACTATTTGCATTGCCCTCCCCCTACCCCCTCTTTTACGCAGCTGCTACTCTGTTATCTATGCATAGTGTGGGGATTTTCCAATTTCCATACTGGTTTCTTAGAAGTAGTGTTAAGCATTAGGCACGTGTAAACAGAATGTAAGAAGAATCCATTTGATAGTGCAAAGCTGGATCAACACAGGCCTAGTAATTCTGGGTCATGCCTGGTCTTGTGAAGGCCATTGGACAGGCACATTAGTTAATCAGTTATAGGCACCATAAGACATGCACTTGCATTAGGAGTGTGCATGTCTGTTTATTTTTGTGTCATTGCTATGGTCACGCCACCAGTAGAATCTATACCCTAATGTCTGCGCCAATAAGAAAATGGAAACTAAGCGAAAATGAGTGCAAGGCAAAAAGATAAGTGGCCAAGGCTAAGGGTATTAATCATTTACATAAAGTAAGGTTATATTGTATTCGATGCATGTGATTCATACGATTTGATTTGCATTACAAAAATTACATTTTTAGCAAACAATTACTGTGATTCATCCTGTATTGTTCCTAACATCATTACCCCATAGCAACAGATGTAGGATCTCTCTCTCACACACACACCACCCTTGCCCCACAAAACCCCACAAGCTCAGATGTTCAACAGCTGTTCCATCCCTGAGCCTAACTCGAGAAGACTTGATGTGCGCGAATATATACAGTGGGGCAAAAAAATATTTAGTCAGCCACCAATTGTGCAAGTTCTCTCACTTAAAAAGATGAGAGAGGCCTGTAATTTTCATCATAGGTACACTTCAACTATGACAGACAAAATGAGAAAAAAGAAATCCAGAAAATCACATTGTAGGATTTTTAAATAATTTATTTGCAAATTATGGTGGAAAATAAGTATTTGGTCAATAACAAAAGTTTATCTCAATACTTTGTTATATACCCTTTGTTGGCAATGACAGAGGTCAAACGTTTTCTGTAAGTCTTCACAAGGTTTTCACACACTGTTGCTGGTATTTTGGCCCATTCCTCTATGCAGATCTCCTATAGAGCAGTGATGTTTTGGGGCTGTTGCTGGGCAACACGGACTTTCAACTCCCTCCAAAGATTTTCTATTGGGTTGAAATCTGGAGACTGGCTAGGCCACTCCAGGACTTTGAAATGCTTCTTACGAAGCCACTCCTTCGTTGCCCGGGCGGTGTGTTTGGGATCATTGTCATGCTGAAAGACCCAGCCACGTTTCATCTGCAATGCCCTTGCTGATAAATAAATTGATGATACAATCCTATATCAACAATGTTTGGACAGGTTGATGAGAGGAAGTGTCATCCAGTCATCCAACCCTAGTGTCTTGAAGTGGGTGTGCTCTTATGATCATGTGATGCTGCAGGGCATCTGTCTGGGTCAGGGTTTACATTAGGAGAATGTGGCACAAGACATTTGACCAGCAGCATTTAGGACATTTGAGAAATTTACCAAACCCATTGGATTGGGTGCGTAGCCTGATTAGGGCGTCCACCAATGGTACTCAAAATGGCAGAAGTCACATTTGTAGTATGGTAATTCATCTTAACAGAACATGCAACTCGATGATCTTCTTACCAAATTCCAATGCGCACTTTGAAGATGTTAGAATAACTGTCCATTTGACTTTTCCTCAGCCAAGTAACAAACATCAAAATCACTAGCCTGTCAATCTACGATCCTCCATAGTAGAAACATTGACCGATTCAGTTACTCATCTTGTCGATCTGTGTGAGAAAGAAATAGCCTATTCCAAACACTCTGGGACAGTTGTGGGATGATGGATCCCAAAGTCATACAACCAGTATGTCTAGGCTACATAAAAATAAATTAAATTGAAAAAGCTATGAGGCTGATGCAACCGATCAGAATGTTTAGCTTAAAACTATTATTTCTTCGCATTATAAGCGCAGCAATGCGGCCAAGGCAGTAGGCTACACGCAAATGTTCATTCCATAATGCAATTAGTGGGAAAACACAGTGCGGTTTCATGTGACAGAGATGAAAATAGCTGTTAGAAATGTAGAAAGAGTGGAGATCTAAAGATGCAGCTAGCATGGGTTGCTAATATGACTAGGATACAAGTTTGGCTACTGGACAAAGAAAGTTGATTTGAAAACCATTCTAGGTTTTCTAGGGTCTGGGATCATATCATTGTTTCTCTGAACCACAAGGAAAGCAGCTCTGCTAGCATATCCTCTTAATGTGTCATCTCTGACTGTAGCCTCCTCAAACATGGTGAAAACTGTCTTACCCTATTAGAATGGATGCTGTGGACAAGTTATTACATCTTAGTTGGATAAGTAATGCTGTCTCCCAATAGGGCCTAAAACTGTTAAAGTGATGTGCTCTGCTAGTGTTTTACTTCAGAAAGACATAGACATTCATCCATAGCATACTGGTTGGGCAGGCAGGGTACTTAGACTCTGTCAAGGCACCTAATCATTGCCCCTTAGAAATCATTGCCTTGTCTGAAATCTACCTTCAGACACTTCTTGTCAATCTCCCTAGGTACTGCTGGTACTCCGGTAGGTTGCAAAGGATTGCATGGATTTAGCTAAAAACGATGTGATAAGAACTCCACCTAGCTTCCTTGTAGGGTACGTTGAGTTTCCACCATGTGTTTCTCTCAAATCTAGTGTGTCTTGGGTTGGAACCTAAGGGGTTGATTGTGGATTGGGTATGTGTTAGGTTTTTTTTTTTTAATGTGACATGCCCTTGCTTTCGGCAGGGTTTATTTGGAGTGCTCTGTAATTGAATGCATGAGACTACTGCATTTGTGTGTTGCCGCTGTCTGAATTGTGATACTGATTTGAACCAGTAGGGGGAGACATAACCGTTTAAAAACTACTGAAGTGACTGCAGTGTGTAGTTGGTTATTTTTTTGCTTTTTAAAACTAGATTTTTATTTTTTATTTCTTTTGGAATTTGATCTGAAATCCATTTCCTTAAGAGGAGGCACCTCAGCCCCTCTGTAAGGCCATATGCTGTGAAGAGTGCTACTTTGTGTTTTTAATCTTTTCTGAATTTCTCGCTCTCTTCTATCTCAACAAGAGGCATTTTAATTGGTCAGTGATAGCCAAATAACAGTTGATTTCCTTGTCCCAGTCCTGTAGGACATTGCTCAGTAGAGAAGGGGAATTCCTCTGACATTGTGTGTTTGGTAACTACCTAACTGAAGTCATGTTGTCCCAACCTGTCTGTTCTTCCCTTACTATCAGGCTGGTTACCTTATCCACGGCAACATGGCAATTCCTTTTTTCTATTCTGTTTTGCTACAGTTTGCACAGAAGAAAAGATGGCACACACTGTAAACACATTCTTGCTGTCATAGCAACACTACTTGACATTATTTTAACCAGTGTTCATATTGTTATTATTAAAAAATATATATATTTATTGTTGATTTATTGTTGTGTGTTTGGTATATTGTGTACAGGAACTCTCATTGTGAGAGAATATTCTGCGCCAACTATCAATACTCCACTTTTGTAAAGGACAAGACAATGGTATTTAACATGGACTGAATGACAGTCATATACCAATAACAATGCTACTAATAAAGAAAATAAGTCTTTATCTATCATTATTTTTCAATTATGTATTACCTTGTTGCCAATAACTAGTAACTAATAATTGTTCAGTGAAATTCTATTCAATGCAGCTGTTTTTATTTCAATAGCATTTTACAAATCATTTCCTGATAACAATGATGTACATGCCGAACTGTAATCAATCAATCAAATGTATTTATAAAGCCCTTCTTACATCAGCTGCTGTCACAAAGTGCTGTACAGAAACTCAGCCTAAAACCCCAAACAATACAGATGTAGAAGCACGGTGGCTAGGAAAAACTCCTTAGGAAGGCCAGAACCTAGGAAGAAACCTAGAGAGGAACCAGGCTATGAGGGGTGGCCAGTCTGGCTGTGCCAGGTGGAGATTCTAACAGAACATGGCCAAGATGTTCAAATGTTCATAGATTTTTAAAAAATAATAAAAAAAAATAATACTTTGTTTAATTTTCAATACCAGCATTTAGAAAATAATTGCACTTGTAAGTTATTTGGTAGTAGTATAAAAAAAACACATAAAAGAGAACAATACAGCAAAACATAGAGAGGCAGACATAAAAATGTAAATACAAAATTAAAATAATAAGGAAAAATATATATTTTGATACAGTTGTTATGGGTCATCTAGTACAGATAATACCGTCCTTAACATCCGAGATGTCGTGTATGCACATACCAGGCCTCTTACGTCACCAATATATAAATATACATCACTCTGGAACTGCAGGGAAATGTATTGGTTTAACAGAAGAAAAGAAGGGAGCCTTTGCATAGAATTTGTAGAATTTGTCTACAGACCCATTGAGTGCGTGTTTAATCTTTTCAACTTTATGCAATTCAAAACAGATTTAATCCAAAGAGCACGAGAAGGGGCTGCAGAGGATTTCCATCGACGTAAAATTAATCGTCTCGCTGACAAAGGCAATTACATCCTTATTAATTTGTCAATTGTGTTGTGGGTAAGGAAACCCCAAATAATGCAGTAAAAGGGTCTGGCTCGATCTCTGTGCCGCTTAATTCTGAGAGTGTGTTAAAGATGTCTTTCCAGAAACCAACAAGAGATGGGCAACACCAAAACATGTGTACATGATTAGCAGGAGACTGATTACATCGTACACAATTAGGGTTCGCATCCTTGTAAATTTGGGATAATCTTGCTTTGGTCCAGTCGGCCCAAGAGTTTGCATTGAATGAGGCCGTGTCGAGCGCAAATAGAAGAGCTATGTACCCTTTTGAGTGCCCCTTCCCATAGTTCATCAGATATTTCCTCACCCAGTTCCTCATCCCATGAGGATTTAATATTGTTTAATGAGATGACTTGTAGTGAGCAAATTTGCCTATAGATTATTGACAAGGTGCCTTTTAGAGTACGAAGTGGGACAAGAAATGTCGAACTGGGTTTCACAAGGAAGGGTGGGGAATCCTGGATCTATGCTGTTGATGTAACTCCAGACTTGTAAGAACCTAAAAAAATGATGTCTGGGGAGACCAAATTTGCTTGATAATTGTTCAAACATATTAAATGTATTGTTAATAATAGATATCTGAATATTTTAATACTGGGACTAGATCATGTTGAGAAAGCACCATCAACCATAGATGGGGGAAAGACTGGGTTTGAGGCCACCGCATCCAAAGAAGAGGTTGTTTGAAACCCAAAGTGGCGCCTAAATTGATTCCGGATCTTCAATGTTGTCTTGACACATATTTTTGGTGAAGGAGGAGTAAGGGTCTGTAACGGAGGAGTGAGCGAGGGAAGACAATGATGCCGGTATAGACGAGGCGGCCTACATCTCTAGCCAAATTAGGGGTGGGAATTTCTCTCTGCTCTGCAACCAGTAGTGAATGATCCTAAGGTTAGTGGCCCAATAATAGATTCTGAAGTCCGTTAGAGCTAGACCGCTGTCTGGTTTGGGCCTCTGCAAAAGCTGTTTTCGCATCCTGGGGGGATTTTTGTCCCATATAAAGGGTAGTATTAGGCTGTCGATCTTTTTGAAAAATGTATTGGGAAGAAAAATCGGAAGGCACTGATAGAAATAAGAATTTAGGGAGAGTATTCATTTTAATTGAATTAATTATTGCGACTAAGGAGAGTTGTAGCAAAGACCAGCATTCCAAATCATCCTTAATACGGGTTAAAAGAGGAGCAAAGTTGGCATGAAAAAGGTTTTCAAATCTGATTGTGACATGTACCCCTAGATAAAACTATTGTGAGCCATGTTAAATGTTATGTAGAGGGGAATTTTTTGTGGCCATAATCAGCGGCATCAATTCGATTTTACTGAGACCCTGGTAAGTGACCGAACGATGCAAAAGTGGCAAGGGCAGCAGGAACAGAGACAGAAAGGTTGGATGTGTATAATAATAAATAATCTGCATATAAAGACAATTTGTGTTCGTGTCCGTATATCTGACTATATCTTTGATAAGGGGGTTGGAGCGAAGTGTTATTGCAAGTGGTTCTATGGCGAGGGCAAACAGTAAGGGACTTAAAGGGCAACCCTGGCGTGTCGATCGTTGCAAAGGGAGGTGGTCTGATTGACTGTTATTAGTCCTGACAGAGGTTTGAGGGGACGAGTACAGAAGTCTTATCCTAGCCATGAATTTGGAGCCAAAGGCAAATTTATTTGGAATGAAAAAAGGTATTTCCATTCCACCCGATCAAACGCTTTCTCCACATCCAGGGATATAACGGCTTCAGAGGTATTGACGACAGAAGGATGATATAATATTAAATCATCTTCGAAGATTGAAGAATGAGTGTCTATTTTTAATAAATCCTTTTTGATCCGGTGAGATAATTGATGGGAGGACTGTTTCCAGACGCGTTGCCAGAAGTTTGGCTAGAATTTTATAGTCAACATTTAGCAGGCTAATTGGACAGTATGATGCACAGTCAAGAGGGTCTATGTTTTTTTAAAGAGTAAGACAAATGGTTCCCTGAGCGAGAGTCTGTGGAAGAGCACCATTTACAGTGCCTTGCGAAAGTATTCGGCCCCCTTGAACTTTGCGACCTTTTGCCACATTTCAGGCTTCAAACATAAAGATATAAAACTGTATTTTTTTGTGAAGAATCAACAAGTGGGAAACAATCATGAAGTGGAACGACATTTATTGGATATTTCAAACTTTTTTAACAAATCAAAAACTGAAAAATTGGGCGTGCAAAATTATTCAGCACCGTTAAGTTAATACTTTGTAGCGCCACCTTTTGCTGCGATTACAGCTGTAAGTCACTTGGGGTATATCTATCAGTTTTGCACATCGAGAGACTGAAATGTTTTCCCATTCCTCCTTGCAAAACAGCTCGAGCTCAGTGAGGTTGGATGGAGAGCATTTGTGAACAGCAGTTTTCAGGTCTTTCCACAGATTCTCGATTGGATTCAGGTCTGGACTTTGACTTGGCCATTCTAACACCTGGATATGTTTATTTTTGAACCATTCCATTGTAGATTTTGCTTTATGTTTTGGATCATTGTCTTGTTGGAAGACAAATCTCCGTCCCAGTCTCAGGTCTTTTGCAGACTCCATCAGGAGTCATTCTTCCAGAATGGTCCTGTATTTGGCTCCATCCATCTTCCCATCAATTTTAACCATCTTCCCTGTCCCTGCTGAAGAAAAGCTGGCCCAAACCATGATGCTGCCACCACCATGTTTGACAGTGGGGATGGTGTGTTGCTTTTACGCCAAACATAACGTTTTGCATTGTTGCCAAAAAGTTCAATTTTGGTTTCATCTGACCAGAGCACCTTCTTCCACGTTTGGTGTGTCTCCCAGGTGGCTTGTGGCAAACTTTAACCGACACTTTTTATGGATATCTTTAAGAAATGGCTTTCTTCTTGCCACTCTTCCATAAAGGCCAGATTTGTGAAATATACGACTGATTGTTGTCCCATGGACAGTCTCCCACCTCAGCTGTAGATCTCTGCAGTTCATCCAGAGTGATCATGGGCCTCTTGGCTGCATCTCTGATCAGTCTCCTCCTTGTATGAGCTGAAAGTTTAGAGGGACGGCCAGGTCTTGGTAGATTTGCAGTGGTCTGATACTCCTTCCATTTCAATATTATCGCTTGCACAGTGCTCCTTGGGATGTTTAAAGCTTGGGAAATCTTTTTGTATCCAAATCCGGCTTTAAACTTCTTCACAACAGTATCTCGGACCTGCCTGGTGTGTTCCTTGTTCTTCATGATGCTCTCTTCGCTTTTGACGGACCTCTGAGACTATCACAGTGCAGGTGCATTTATACGGAGACTTGATTACACACAGGTGGATTGTATTTATCATCATTAGTCATTTAGGTCAACATTGGATCATTCAGAGATCCTCACTGAACTTCTGGAGAGAGTTTGCTGCACTGAAAGTAAAGGGGCTGAATCATTTTGCACGCCCAATTTTTCAGTTTTTGATTTGTTAAAAAAGTTTGAAATATCCAATAAATGTCGTTCCACTTCATGATTGTGTCCCACTTGTTGTTGATTCTTCACAAAAAAATACAGTTTTATATATTTATGTTTGAAGCCTGAAATGTGGCAAAAGGTCGCAAAGTTCAAGGGGGCCGAATACTTTCGCAAGGCACTGTACAAATGCTATATTGTACATTTCAATTCGAATAGGGGCTATTTTGGAGATACATTTTTTATAAAACTCTGCCGAGTAGCCGTCAGGCGCTGAGCTTCTCCCAGATTGAAGGGATTTGACAGCATTAGACAATTCTTCAACAGTGATCGGCTGCTCTAATTTTTTAACCAAATCCCGGCTGACAGAAGGCACAGCAAGTGAGTGGAAGAAATCATCCAATTCCAATGTATCTGCTTTACTTGGGCCAAAATACCAGCAACAGTGTGTGAAAACCTTGTGAAGACTTACAGAAAATGTTTGACCTCTGTCATTTTCAACAAAGGGTATATAACAAAGTATTGAGATAAACTTTTGTTATTGACCAAATACTTATTTTCCACTATAAATTGCAAATAAATTCATTAAAAATCCTACAATGTGATTTTCTGGATTTTTTTTCTCATTTTGTCTGTCATAGTTGAAGTGTACCTATGATGAAAATTACAGGCCTCTCATCTTTTTAAGTGGGAGAACTTGCACAATTGGTGGCTGACAAAATACTTTTTTGCCCAACTGTATATAGAGGCTTGTAAAATCTCTTGAACTCATCAGTGATCCCCCTAGGATCTAATTATATTCCAGATGATGTACGAATTTCAGGAATCTGAAATGATGATGATAATTGACGTAACTTGTGAGCTAATAATTTACTGGCTTTATCTCCTTGTGCATAGTAAGTGCTCCTATACTTGACAAGCAGTTCATTAACCTGGTCTGTTAATAATGTGTCAAATTCTGCTTGCAGAGTTAAACGTTCCTTATAAATATCCGGGGATAGTGAAACGGCATAAATGTAATTTAATTGGGCAATACAGCATGTTAACATAGACAGCCTATCCTTTTTCAGTTTGTTCTCATGTGCGGTGTAGGAAATAATTTCACCTCTGATATAAGCTTTCAAAGTTTCCCAGAGAGTAGACGCAGAGATGTTCGGGGTTCTATTTGTAATCATGAAAAAGTTGATTTGACTCAAAACAAAATTGACAAAGTGTTCATTGCTGAGCAGTTGGGTATTTAGCCACCAAGGCCGTCGCAGATTGTCAACATTTTGAAAGGCTACTTCCATAGTAACCGGGGCGTGGTCAGATACAACAATTGGATTATATGAACATGAAGATATGGAATGGTGGAGCCTGTCATCTACAAGGAAGTAGCCTATGCTTGTAAAAGTCTGGTGAACTGCTGAGAAAAATAGTATGCTTTCCCAGCTGGATTAAACATTCTCCAAGGACCTGAAACTGCGAATTCAGACATAAAGGGTCGGACAACTCTAGCTGAGGTTGATAAGATGGTAGGTTTAGTGGAGGATCGATACAAATGTGGGTCTAACCAACAGTTAGAGTCACCACCTAAGATCAACATATGGGAAGACATATCTGGGAGTGTAGAGAAAACCGATTTGAAAAAAATCACCATTGTCCCAATTAGGAGCATAAATATTCACAAGAAGTACCTTACCATTGAGCAACCTACCACTGATAATTATGTATCTACCATGGGGATCTGCGATTACATTAGAACAGGTAAAAGGTTCCGATCTGTGAAGGAAAATAGCCACCCCTCTTACCTTACTCTGAAATGAGGAATGGAACACCTGACCCACTAATCTGCACCTAAGACTTGAGTGTTGTGATACCCTCAGATGATACCCTCAGTTTCTTGGAGAAAGATGATGTGAGCTTTCAATTGATGAAGGTTATGTAGCACCTCACTATGTTTAACTGCGTTATTTATGCCCCTGCAGTTCCAAGTGAGAAAATGAAAGCTATTCCCTCCAGCTGGATGAGCTACACTAGGCTGAGTCATGTCTTAAGAGAGAGGACGTGTAAAGGAAAAGGTACAATGTAAACTGAAGATCTTAGTTGAACCGAAAAGCTCAAATTTAAAAAACAAGGCAAGCGACGAGGCACAAAATAAATATAAAAACTATATACAAATAGAGGGAAAAAACCCTTCCCTCACACCCACCCTTGCTGAAGCATCTCCCCAACTGAGATGCAAGCAAAACCCTAAATACAAAAAGTTTAGAGCAAAGCATGATAACTCTTACTCTGTGCTACCTGAGATTTGTGACCATTTAACTAGAGTAAGCCAAGCATATATGGATTGGTCCCCAACAGAGTCTAAGGAAAACTAGCCTCGGTTAAGAGTGGTTTAACAGCAATACAGATTGTAAAACTACGACTGAACCATGAAAACAGCCAGATATTGGCATTAGAGGCAGCAACCTGGGTTAGAAATGAAAAAAAAAGAGAGAATGACATTCAAATGTCGACGAACCCAGCAAAATTGGCTTCACTAGCAAACCATTCGGCCTGCTAACTATCCTGCTAACCAACCATCTGTTCCACCCCATGCGGTAAAACAGCCGCTTTCACGTTCTTGTTGATGGAATCTGCCACTAAGGCCGGGTCCTTGAATCTGTGCGTGGAGCCATTTCTTATAGAGGAGAGGGGATGCTTCTCCCGATTTCCTCAGTATGTCACTGCGGACATGAAAGAAATGCACCCTGATGACAAATGGTCGCGGGGGTTCTCCATCCTGGGCTCGGCTACACAGAGTGCGGTGGGCCCGGTCTAGCAGTGGCTTCTCCTCCCCGGTATTCCCAGTAGACAAATGTTGTTCCTCCACATTCTACTTTCCATATCTTCGCATCGATTGTCGAGGTATGCCACCTTAGTTATCAATGAGTCAACATTAGCCTCTAGCTCGCTAATGCGAGTGCTGTGGTCTGTAGCACCTCGTTCCAAATCTGATAAGGCCACTCCGTGTGCGTCGAGCTTATTCTGTATAATCTCAATAGATTTTTTAAGCTCATCTTTGACCGTTGATATCTCTAACCTGAGATTCGTAGAGAGTCAATTTTGCCGAAAATATCGGTTTTGAGGGTGCCTATCGGGGATTGTAGCATCTCCACTGTCAGTGTTTCCGTGGGGCCGGCATTAGCAGTGTCCGGTGGCGGGGGTGAATCAGGAGAGGGCGCGGGCTAGCTGCGGCCTGCTCTCGCAGACTCCGTTTTTGGCCGGGTAGACAACATTACAAACTTACATTTCTCAAACCTGATCTGAATTATTTATGGGTCTCTTCAGATGCCTGGCCAAATAGAAATATATACAATTTTGCAAGGTTAAATATATAAATTTGGTCACTCAGGAGCGATAGGGAAACGTGTTCTACATCCTTGGCTTCCAACAGCGCCCCTCCAAATGTTCATAGATGAAAATAATAATAATCACAGTGGTTGTAGAGGGTGCAACAGGTCAGCACCTCAGGAGTAAATGTCAGTTGGCTTTTCATAGCCGATCACTCGAGACAGCAGGTGCAGTAGAGAGAGAGTCAGGTCCGGGACAAGGTAGCACGTCCAGTAAACAGGTCAGGGTTCCATAGCCGCAGGCAGAACAGTTGAAACTGGAGCAGCAGCACGACCAGGTGGACTGGGGACAGAAAGAAGTAATCAGGCCAGGTAGTCCTGAGGCATGGTCCTTGGGCTCAGGTCCTCCAAGAGAGATAAAGAAAGAGAGAATTAGAGAGAGCATACTTAAATTCACACAGGACACCGGATAAGACAGGAGAAGTACTCCAAATATAACAGACTAACCCTAGACCCCCGACACAAGTAATAGTTTCCTTTAAAAATGGTCAAAAAGAAACAAATAGCTTTTTAGCTAAAAACTATTTATTGAACTTCCCTTTGACAGTTACTGAATCTTGACTGCTCCTTTCTACTTGAAAAAATGCCATTGATTACATAACTCCTGCCCCCCTACCAGCCCCGCTTTGGAGGACCAATTGTATTTATCAATCAGTACAATGGTGGAATTGACATGTACAGTCGTAGCCAAAAGTTTTGAGAATGACACAAATATGAATTTCCAATTTTAGGCAAATTGTGAGTGAGCCCACTCCCTTGGCTGAGAAGCAACCCCACACATGAATGGTCTCAGGATGCTTTACTGTTGGCATGACACAGGACTGATGGTAGCGCTCACCTTGTGTTCTCTGGACAAGCTTTTTTCCAGATGCCCCAAACAATCAGAAAGTGGATTCATCAGAGAAAATTACTTTACCCCAGTCCTTAGCAGTCCAATCCCTGTACCTTTTGCAGAATATCAACCTGTCCCTGAAGTGGCTTCTTTGCTGCTCTTCTTGACACCAGGCCATCCTCCAAAAGTCTTTGCTTCACTGTGCGTGCAGATGCACTCACACCTGCCTGCCGCCATTCCTGAGCAAGCTCTGTACTGGTGGTGCCCCAATCCCGCAGCTGAATCAACTTTAGGAGAAGCTCCTGACGCTTGCTGGACTTTCTTGGGCGCCCTGCAGCCTTCTTCACAACAATTGAACCGCTCTCCTTGAAGTTCTTGATGATCCGATAAATGGTTGATTTAGGTGCAATCTTACTGGCAGCAATATCCTTACCTGTGAAGCCCTTTTTGTGCAAAGCAATGATGACGGCACATGTTTTCTTCCAGGTAACCATGGTTGACAGAGGAAGAACAATGATTCCAAGCACCATCCTCCTTTTGAAGCTTCCAGTCTGTTATTCGAACTCAATCAGCATGACAGACTGATCTCCAGCCTTGTCCTTGTCAACACTCACACCTGTGTTAACGAGAGAATCACTGACATGATGACAGCTGGTCCTTTTGTGGCAGGGCTGAAATGCAGTGGAAATGTTTTTGGGGGATTCAGTTCATTTGCATGGCAAAGAGGGACTTTGCATTTAATCTGACCACTCTTCATAACATTCTGGAGTATATGCAAATTGCCATCATACAAACTGAGGCAGCAGACTTTGTGAAAATTCATATTTGTGTCATTCTCAAAACCTTGGCCACAACTGTATATTAAAAAAATCCACATATAGCGCTAAATGAGGAAACAAACACTTTTTTATCAATTATATTTTTATTAGTATTAAAGCATATGTTTCCAGTACAGCAATTCACCATAGAGGGAGTGGAGACATCATTATGATATCCAGCCCCCATAATCATTCCTAGCCAACTTGAGTCAGTTGGTGTGATCTCCCACAGCAAAGAGTCTGTTTTAAGTTCCTCGGCGTACATATCATGTGCAAACTGCGTTCGGCCATCGCCGCTCCATTTTTCCATTAATCCATTTGTTTTGTCTTGTTCCCTGCACACCTGGTTTTCATTCCCTAATCACACTGCATGTATTTATTCCTCTGTACCCCTCCAGGACAGAGGAGTCGAGGAGTGCATCCGGGAACACTCGGCAATTCTGCAACATCTCGGTGCCACGATGGATCTCGTTGTCCAGACCATGGACCGCTGGGAGAGACTGGAAGCCTCGACCAGCGCAACCGGGGTTACCTCTACCCGGCCATCCTGGATCCAGTCCCAGTGGGATGCGTCTCTCCCTTCCCAGGGAGTATGATGGGACGGCAGCCTGGTGCCAGGGGTTCCTATTACAGTTGGACTTATACCTGGACACCGTTCACCCAGCTCCCTCGGGAAGGGAGAGCGTGTCCACCCTCGTCTCATTCCCCTCGGGGAGAGCTCTGGAGTGGGCAAACGTCGTGTGGGGAGAAGGAGACGCGGCATTGGACCACTTCGAGGGGAACGGCTCTTCCACTTGAGGCAGGGGACGAGGAGCGCCCAGGAGTTCGCCCTGGAATTTCGGACCTTGGCCGCCGGAACAGGATGGAACAACAGGGCCCTTATCGATCAGTACCGATGCAGTCTGCGTGAGGATGTCCAACGGGAGTTGGCTTGCAGGGATGTCACCATCACCTTTGACCAACTGATGGATCTGTCCATTAGGTTGGATAACCTGCTGGTCACCAGCAGGGTACATAACCTGCTGGTCACTCCGTCGGGTACATCTTCCAGCACCCCCGCTCCGGTGCCCATGGAGCTGGGAGGGGCTGTGCTTAGGGAGGCTGGAGGAGGGGCCGTCACGTGCACCATCTGTGGCCGCAGAGGGCACACTGCCGGTTGGTGCTGGGTTGGTTCCCTCTGGGAGTCGAGGCAGCAGGCAGTGCACTCTGGCGTCACCCCAGGTGAGTCTGCACAACTCTCATCCAGGGTCCTCTGTTGTCCACCTGTTTGTACCTGTTTGTTTTCCTGAGTTTTCCACTCATTCCCAGCATTAGGTGCTCATCGAGCGCGGCTGGGAATTTTATCGACAGAGCTTTCGCCCTTAGTTTAGGGATCCCCATTATTCCTGTGGTTAGACCTTTCCTGGTACATGCTCTGGATAGGCGACCATTAGGGTCCGGGCTAATCAGGGAGCCATCGGCTTTCTAACCATCGGCGCTCCATTTTTCCATTGTTCCATTTGTTTTGTCTTGTTCCCTGCACACCTGGTTTTCATTCCCTAATCACACTGCATGTATTTATTCCTCTGTTCCCCTCCATGTCTTTGTGAAATTCTATTTGTTATGTGTTTCGTGTGTACGCACCAGGCTGGGTTTTTCCCGTTATTTCCATGGTATTTCAGGAAGGTTGTTTGTTGTAACATTTGCTCATTTGTTGTGACTGTTTCGTGCCTTGCACTTTATCCTTTGGCTGGAGGTTTTGACACAGTGGCGTCTGTCTGTTTTATTGCCTCTGCCCAATAAAGTGTGTGCCTGTTCACAACTCTCTGCTCTTCTGCACCTGACTTCTCCACCAATAGCGCTCACTGTGACATTAGTTCACAACCTCAAATGAATAAGCTACATGTATTAATTAAATAGTTTGTGGAAAGGGCTTAGTGGTAAGTGACAAAACTGTAAATATTCTGCAGGGTTTTTCTTGATGTGATCGAGGACTGTGATTCTGTGTTTATATTCACTGAGATGTCTATTAATGGAAACTCGAAGAAAAGTAGTATATTCGTCCTCAATTGTTTTAGTCCACCATTTTATGAAATGTACTTTAGATCGATCTAAGTTATTACCAATGTGTTTTATCAAGTCAAATTTTTCAGCTAGATACTCTCCAACTTTTTGGAATTGATTAAGAGTTCTAAAATGGGGTATGGAAAAATGTAGGTCAAGACTTTTTTTCTCATCGGTTTTCACATTTGTTTTATGATAATTGCTAATTGACATAAATTTATTTGTCACATGCCTATGGATGTCTTTATGAGTTTGCAATCTGAAAGCTACTTCTGAAATGTTGTTGGGCAGAAATAGTTTACTCGAATCATAAAGTTTCTCGGTAAGTTCTCTGTCTTCAAAATTAGATTTAGAGTCATGGCTTTTCTTATTGTTATACTCAGTGTTAAAAATGGCAAATTTGTCACAATAGTTTTCATAAGTAGGACTACTGATTATCAAATTAAAGTGATTGAATGAGCTGATATATGGATCTACAAAGGTTGTCAACTTTCCAGTCAAACCGTACCATTTGCTGTATCCAACAATAGTTTTTATACCATAAGATTTGTACAGTTCTGCTGAATCCTTAATCAGTAAATCCATGCATGAATCATGACCTGAATTTTGCAAACAAGGAGAATTGAGCGTATAGATAAACAATTTAGTATTTCGCAATTTCTCATTGTTTTTCAATATTTGTTTTACTTCCTCAAGAAGTAACTTTTCGGTATGAATATTTAAATGTTTGCCCTTACCCATCTTCTTGCAATCTTCTAATTTAAATAAACCAACAGAAACCGGTTCTCCACCACAAGGTGACTCTATAAATGCCCATGCATGTTGTGTATCAAACTTTTGCTTGCAACCCTTTGTTTGTAATGAGTAGAACTTATCAAGAAATTCAGAAATGTTTTCAAAATGATTTGGGATGTTTTGGATTTCCGTCCGACAGTCTGTAAAAATCGTTGTTATGCCATACTTGTTCAGTTCTGCTAAATCCGTTATTTTATGACCTGTAATTTGCGAAGGAGAGTGGAGCGAATATATAGAAAATGTTGTATTTTGCAATTGCTCTTCGTTTTCCAACATTATTTTTGTTTCCTCAAGAAGTAACTCTTTGATATGACTAATAATTATTCGAGGTTTGTTTTCCATATTCTCTATATTGTTAAGTTCCAGAATTGCAACAAACACATCACCAGTTGACTTTAAGAATGCCCATGTAACTTTAAGATGAATGCAATCTTTTGTTTGTAGAAGGTAAAATGTATCACGTAATTTGTTTTCAACTTGATTTGGGAGGTCCATTGACAGAGCTGGAACGTTGATGATAGCAGGACTGGGGCTTCCTCTGTAAGGGGAATCAAAAGGGATAAAAGAGAGCTAAAGATAGTAACATCTAGTAAAGATTCAGAAAACAACTATGGACTCTGGATTTACACATGAAATGTATAACAATAGGACTACCATGTCCTCCACAATTAGTATGTTTAATATTAGTCCACTTTTGGTACAGTGTCAAAAATGTTGCATGTCAGCTTCAAGATTTCAAAATATATTGTTTTCTGTCTCCTGATGCCAATAAGCATATTGTGAAAATGTAGGTCATACCTCTGGTGGATCTCAATCCCCTTACTGGTTGAATTAGCATCCATATCCTCCTCAAGAGGCCCTCCGTTAGAAAAAACGTTTGTGTTGGTGGAAGGGTTCACATCATCAGGATCCCCTCCCTCAGACAGTGATAGGTGCCTCTTCTTACTGTAGAGAAATATAATGATGTTATTCACCATCAATGTCACAAACTATTAGTTGTTGAAAGCAATTTAGTAAGTTTTAAATACTTTTAGATGGTTTCAAATACAACTTGTAAATATTTGGTTTTTAAAACAGGGTTTCTTGCAATTGAACTCAAGGTCAAAATTCGCTGAATAACAGTGAATACAGGTGTAGACCTTACAGTGAAATGCTTACTTATAAGCCCTTAACCAACAATGCAGTTTTAAGAAAATACCCCCCCCCCCCCCAAAAAAAAAGTAAGAGATAAGAATAACAAATTATTAAAGAGCAGCAGTAAATAACAATAGCGGGGCTATACACAGGGGGTACCGGTACAGAGTCAATCTGCGGGGGCACCGGTGTTGAGGTAATTGAGGTAATACGTACATGTAGGTAAAGTTATTAAATTGACTGTGCATAGATAATAACAGAGAGTAGCAGCAAGCAGCGTTCCGGGGAGGGGGGCAATGCAAATAGTCTGGGTAGCCATTTGATTAGCTGTTCAGAAGTCTTATGGCTTGGGGGTAGAAGCTGTTTAGGATCCTCTTGGACCTAGACTTGGCGCTCCGGTACCGCATTCCGTGTGATAGCAGAGAGAACAGTCTATGACTAGGGTGGCTGGAGTCTTTGACAATTTTTAGGGCCTTCTTCGGACACCGCCTGGTATAGAGGTCCTGGATGGCGGGAAGCTCGGCCCCGGTGATGTACTGAGCCGTACATCACCGGGGTCCTCTGTAGTGCCTTGTGGTTGGAGGCCTAGCAGTTGACATACCAGGCAGTGATGCAACCTGTCAGGATGCTCTCGATGGTGCAGCTGTAAAACCTTTTGAGGATCTGAGGACACATGCCAATTCTTTTCAGTTTTCTTAGGGGAATAGGTTTTGTCTTGCCCTCTTGTCTTAGTGTGCTTGGACCATGTTAGTTTGTTGGTGATGTGGACACCAAGGAACTTGAAGCTCTCAACCTGCTCCATTACAGCCTCGTCGATGAGAATGGCGGCGTGCTCGGTCCTCCATTTCCTGTAGTCCACAATCATCTCCTTAGTCTTGATCACGTTGAGGGATAGGTTGTTGTTTTTTAACCACACGTCAGGTCTCTGACCTCCTCCCTATAGGCTGTCTCATTGTTGTTGGTGATCAGGCCTACCACTGTTGTGTCATCAGCAAACGTAATGTTGGTGTTGGAGTCATGCCTGGCCTTGCAGTCCTGAGTGAACAGGGAGTACAGGAGGGGACTGAGCACGCACCTCTTAGGGGTCCCCGTGTTGACAATCAGCGTGGTGGATGTGTTGTTACCTAACCTTACCACCTGGGGGCGGCCCGTCAGGAAGTCTAGGATCCAGTTGCAGAGAGAGGTGTTTAGTCCAAGGATCCTTAGCTTAGTGAGGAGCTTTGAGGGCACTATGGTGTTGAACGCTGAGCTGTAGTCAATGAAGAGCATTCTCACATATGTGTTCCTTTTGTCCAGGTGGGAAAGGGCAAGGGAGTGCAATGGAGATCGCATCATCTGTGGATCTGTTGGGGCGGTATGCAAATCGGAGTGGGTCTAGCGTTTGTGGGATGATGGTGGTGACGTGAGCAATGACCAGCCTTTCAAAGCACTTCATGACTACAGATGTGAGTGCTACGGATCGGTAGTCATTTAGGCAGGTTACCTTAGTGTTCTTGGGCACAGGGACCATGGTGTTCTGCTTAAAACATGTTGGTGTTACAGACCCGGACAGGGAGAGGATGAAAATGTCAGTGAAGACACTTGCCAGTTTGTCAGCGCATGCTCGCGGTACACGTTCTGGTAATCTGTCTGGCCCTACGGCCTTGTGAATGTTGACCTGTTTAAAGGTCATACATCGGCTTTTGGTTAGGGTATGTACATACAGTCACTGTAGGGACGACATCCTCGATGCACTTATTGATAAAGTCAGTGACTGTGGTGTACTCCTCAATGTCATTAGAAGAATCCCGGAACATATTCCATTCCGTGCTAGCAAAACAGTCCTGTAGTTTAGCATCTGCTTCATCTCACCACTTTTTTATTGACCGAGTCACTGGTGCTTCCTGCTTTAATTTTAGCTTGTAAGCAGAAATCAGAAGGATAGAATTATGGTCAGATTTGCCAAGGTAAATGAAGACTTGAGTTACAACCAGGTAGATTCAGCAACATGACATCAACACACCCAGTGGGTTAACTTCCTGCTTACAGAATTCATCAACTGAATTCACATCTGCCAAGACTGCCAATATTGTCTGTTCCCAATGTGGGAGGGCACAAATGGGTCATACCATTGGTGGTTCTCATTCTCCTCACTCTGGGATCTGGTTGATGTAGCAGCCACATCCTCCTCAGGAGGGCATCTATCAGAAGAACTGTCTGTGTTGCTGGGAAAGTTCACATCACTCCCCTCAGACAGGGGCCTCTTCTTACTGTAGAAAAACATGAAGGAGAAATAAAAACAAATCCATTATTATTACAAATGAAACTCACAAACACTCAGTGCCCCCCTCCTTCTGGTTGAGTAGGTTTCTATTTTGTCCTTCGTAAAGAAAATATATAAATGTAACAAGTCGTTAATTTATACTGTCATAAAAAATAACTGTGTACTGAGTGGTAATAGTTTAAAATGCATTATCTGTAGCACTTTACATGTGTTGCTTTACAGCCATCTTGGTAGCACTTTACATGTGTTGCTTTACAGCCATCTTGGTAGCACTTTACATGTGTTGCTTTACAGCCATCTTGGTAGCACTTTACATGTGTTGCTTTACAGCCATCTTGGTAGCACTTTACATGTGTTGCTTTACAGCCATCTTGGTAGCACTTGACATTACAGTAATAACATGGTAATAGTATAGTAACAATGTTTTGTAATTCACAATAGCATTATTTTGATGGTGAGTAACCATGTCACCACCACTTTATGCCGTGCTGTAATGTAAAGTGCTACTAAGATGGCGGTAGTACCTTTAAACTGCTGTGTCACTCAGAGATCTTTTCCACTTTCAAGATAACACCAGTGCTGTCATTACTCAAGCTGTAGCAGGTGCCACCATACACACATTTGATCTAGTAAAACATTTTTCAGAAATACAAGGAATACAATAGGATTGGTCATAACGACAATCTTTATGATATCAGATGCTGTAGCACATCCAGCATGAGGTTTCTGTGGTCAATGGAATACAGCAGTAAAAATCTGCCCAAGTTTGCCCTGTTCAATTACTGTTTTCTCATTAGTTGGAAATGTTCTTTGAAATGTCTCATACAACATATTTGGCTCATTGTTATCAACCTACTGCGTACCCCTTGTGTGCAGGGCCTGCTATTAGCATGCTAACACTCATTAAGACAGACTGGTAGCAAATCTAGCATAACTAGCCATCGCTAGCATTCACGTGTTGATGGAGTTGACTGATGACTATGACATGTAAAAATATATTCATCACAATGTTTGGATGGGAGCTATAATCCGGTTATGACACAAAACAATTTTAATTTGAGAAAAACCCCAGATAAGTAGTGTTGACCCATATTGTCATTTTTGGGGGGGGTTTCTGTAGAAAGGAATCAAAGAAAATGTATATTTATATACTTACAGAAATTGAGCCATCACAACACTTTTAGGTTCCTCCAGAAGGCTTGGCATTTCCAAGTTCGATTGTGGATTTTTGTTTGCCACTGAAAATAAAAATGTTACGCTTGTGTCTACACTTGGCATCTCGTTCATGTTTGTGTCATTCTGTTCACTGTCAGGCTAGAGTATACCCACCTTCCACCTACTTTTCCCCATTGGCCCATTTATAATGTCATTCTCATTTTGACCAATCAATGTTTATGTTAGTGATCCACATCTTCCTTTTTGTATCACCTGACCTACAGGTGTCAGTACATGGAATGGAATGCTGCCTGTCCTGTCCTGTCCTGATGGGTGTGAGACAGTTCAGACGTTGCTGACTCACGTCAGATCATATAACGCCTGGATTAGTATTTTCCGCATCGCCTAACTACATCATACGGTATGTTATAGCAACCTGGTGCCCGATGGCACCGTTGGGGACGTGGCATGCAACCATTGGTTGATGAATACAATGTCTAAGCTGGGCGACGCAACCAAAGTATTTGTAACAAACATTTAAGGAAACTACAGTCCTAAATTGCACTCCACTCACAGCAAACCCCTTAACCCTCTCAATAGTCTACACATTTTGAACCATTCTATTACAATTACAAATAGATCTTGGCTTCAGAGAAATTAATCAACTTTATATTTTGTGAGTGTAAGATTTCATCCAAAAGCAACAAGCAACTAAATCTGAAAATGGAGAACCTAAACACAACACTGGTTAATTTTGATCTTGGTCAGATTGATACTGAAACTAGGCAAGGTCATGAAACCATAATAAATGGTGTTATAGAGTAAGAGTGTGTGTGAGAGAGGGAGAGAGCAGGGTAGGAGAGAGACTGCCAGATTTTTTTTCACCTTTATTTATTTAACTAGGCAAGTCAGTTAAGAACAAATTCTCATTTACAGTGACGGCCTAGGAACAGTGGCTTGTTCAGGGGCAGAACGACCTTGTCAGCTCGGGGATTCGATCCTGCAACCTTTTGGTTACTGGCCCAACGCTCTTACCACTAGGCTACCTGCCGCCCCAGATGGACTATGTACAGCTGCAGCGATCGGTTAGCTGCTCAGATAGCTGATGTTAAAAGTTAGTGAGGGAAATATAAGTCTCCAGCTTCAGCGATTTTGCAATTCGTTCCAGTCACTGGCAGCAGAGAACTGGAAGGAAAGGCGGCCAAAGGAGGTGTTGGCTTTGGCGATGACCAGTGAGATATACCTGCTGGGAGCGCCTGCTACAGGTGGGTGTTGTTATCGTGACCAGTGAGCTGAGCTAAGGCAGAGCTTTACCTAGCATAGACTTATAGATGACCTGGAGCCAGTGGGCCTGGCGACGAATATGTAGCGAGGGCCAGATGACTAGAGCATACAGGCCGCAGTGGTGGGTGGTATAAGGGGCTTTGGTAACAAAATGGATGGCACTGTGATAGACTGCATCCAGTTTGCTGAGTAGAGTATTGGAAGCTATTTTGTAGATGACATCGCCAAAGTCGAGGATCGGTTGGATAGTCAGTTTTACTAGGGTAAGTTTGGCGGCGTGAGTGAAGGAGGCTTTGTTGTGAAATAGAAAGCCGATTCTAGATTTGATTTTGGATTGGAGATGTTTAATATGAGTCTGGAAGGAGAGTTTACAGTCTAGCCAGACACCTAGGTATTTGTAGGTGTACACATATTCCAGGTCAGAACCGTCCAGGGTAGTGATGCTAGTCGGGCGGGCGGGTGTGGGCAGCGAACGGTTGAAAAGCATGCATTTGGTTTTACTAGCGTTTAAGAGCAGATGGAGGCCACGGAAGGAGTGTTGTATGAGTCTGTAGATGGGGGGAATTCCACTATTTTCTCTTCAGCGAGGAGGCGGTGATGAGGGGTAGGCACCATCACTGCTTCTCCCCTTCTGTTCTCTCACCTCTAAGGGGGGTTGATGAAAGGGTGTGGGGAAAAATCACTATCACTCCCCTCTCTTTCACACACACCTCCCTCATGCCATTCAATTCAATTCAAGGGGCTTTATTGGCATGGGAAACTTGTGTTAACATTGCCAAAGCAAGTGAGGTAGATAATATACAAAAGTGAAATAAACAATAAAAATTAACAGTAAACATTACACATACAGAAGTTTCTCTCTCTCAGTTAAATTCAGTTCAAAGGGCTTTACTGGCATGGGAAACATGTTAACATTGCCAAAGCAAGTGAAATAGAAAAAAAAAAGTGAAATTAACAATAAAAAGTGAACAGTAAACATTACACTCACAAAGGTTCCAGAAGAATAAAGACATTTCAAATGTCATATTATGTCTATATACAGTGTTGTAATGAAGTGCAAATAGTAAAGTACGAAAGGGAAAATAAATGAACATAAATATGGGTTGTATTTACAATGGTGTTTGTTCTTCACTGGTTGCCCTTTTCTTGTGGAAACAGGTCACAAATCTTGCTGCTGTGATGGCACACTGTGGTATTTCACCCAGTAGAATGGGAGTTTATCAAAATTGGGTTTGTTTTCAAATTCTTTGTGGGTCTGGTGTAATCTGAGGGAAATATATGTCTCTAATATGGTCATACATTTGGCAGGAAGATGGGAAGTGCTTCTCAGTTTCCACCTCATTTTGTGTCTGTTTAGAGCCAAATAACATTCTAGTTTGCTCAGTTTTTCTGTTAATTCTTTCCAATGTGTCAAGTAATTATCTTGTTGTTTTCTCATGATTTGGTTGGGTCTAATTGTGTTGCTGTCCTGGGGGTCTGTTTGTGTTTGTGAACAGAGCCCCAGGACCAGCTTGCTTAGGGAACTCTGAGGTTCATCTCTCTGTGGGTGATGGCTTTGTTATTGAAGGTTTGGAATCACTTCCTTTTAGGTGGTTGTATAATTTAACAGCTCTTTTCTGGATTTTGATAATTAGTGGGTATCAGCCTAATTCTGCTCTGCATGCATTATTTTGTGTTTTATGGTGTTCACGGGATATTTTTTGTCGAATTCTGCATGCAGAGTCTCAATTTGGTGTTTGTCCCATTTTGCGAATTATTGGTTGGTGAGTGGATCCCAGACCTCACAACCATAATGGGCAATGGGTTCTTCAACTGATTCAAGTATTTTTAGACAAATCCTAATTGGTATGCATAGAAGGCCCTTCTTGCCTTGTCTCTCAGATCATTCACAGCTTTGTGAAAGTTACCTGTGGCGCTGATGTTTAGGCCAAGGTATGTACAGTCGTGGCCAATAGTTTTGAGAATGACACAAATATAAATTTTCACAAAGTCTGCAGCCTCAGTTTGTATGATGGCAATTTGCATATACTCCAGAATGTTATGAAGAGTGATCAGATGAATTGCAATTAATTGCAAAGTCTCTCCAGGAAAAACATCAGGGACAGACTGATATTCTACAAAAGGTACAGGGATTGGACTGCTGAGGACTGGGGTAAAGTCATTTTCTCTGATGAATCCCTTTTCCGATTGTTTGGGGCATTCGGAAAAAATCTTGTCCGGAGAAGACAAGGTGAGCGCTACCATCAGTCCTGAGTCATGCCAACGGTAAAGCATCCTGAGACCATTCATGTGCGGTGTTCCTTCTCAGCCAAGAGAGTGGGCTCACTCACAATTTTGCCAAAGAACACAGCCATGAATAAAGAATGGTACCAACACATCTTCTGAGAGCAACTTCTCCCAACCATCCAGGAACAGTTTATGGTCCATGGCCAGGAAACTCCACAGACCTTAATCCCATTGAGAATTTGTGGTCAATCCTCAAGAGGCGGGCGGACAAACAAAAACTCACAAATACCAAGCATTGATTATGCACCAATACACTGCCATCAGTCAGGATGTGGCCCAGGAGTTAATTGACAGCATGCCAGGGTGAATTGCAACACTGCAAATATTGACTCTTTGCATCAACTTCATGTAATTGTCAATAAAAGCCTTCGACACTTATGAAATGCTTGTAATTATACTTCATAGTAACATCTGACAAAAATATCTTAAGACACTGAAGCAGCAAACTTTGTGGAAATTCATATTTGTGTCATTCGCAACTTTTGACCACGACTGTATAGTTTTTTTGTGCTCTAGGGCAATGTAGTCTCGATGGAATTTGTGTTTGTGGTTCTGGCAACTGGACCTCTTTCTCTACTCTCCTTCATAATTTTCCTTGCTCAGCAGCTCTCCATGGTGTATGCCTCCTCCCCCATCTCAACCGCTCCCTCATCTGTCTCTCTCCCCCCTTTGGAATATCCCTTCATCCTGTGTCTCCCTCCTCCATTCCTCCTCCCACCTCCTCTCCAACTCTCCTTGGTTTATCCCCCCATTCCTCCACCTGTCCTCCCTGTTGACACTGCAGCGCTGCAGTGAGTATCGGGGATCCTATGCTGACGTCAGGGAGAAAACCCCAGTTGCACAGCAGCTACTGAGGAGCACCCCTCTCCAGCCCACTACTGACTGCCTGGGAGAGGAGAGGCCAGAGGGAGAATCCCTCCTTGTAGACACAGGTTATGAGGCTTCTATTTAAAGACTATAAAATAATCATGATCAACAGTGAAAGACTGGAGATTCCTTTTCAGTGAACCCAGCTGTACAGTGAACCCAGACTAATCGTGCTGTTATTTTAGTCCGAGCACACTTGTAATGGTCTGCATTTTTTTGCGTAACCATCCACAGTAGCAATAGCTCTGTACTCCTGTTGTGAATGTGATTATATCCATGGATCTATGAGTCTTGGTAGAAATAGCATATTGATTACAGGCCCTGTGTGTGAAAGAGCACTACCTGTCAGTGCTTTATTGCAGTACAGTGGTTCTGCTCAAAATGATCATATAATCCAGAACACAACAATAACACCTTATAGAGGCGTGGAAACGGTATGTCCATTGGTACTGGCGCAAACTCTTAGTAAATATACTCATAATATAACAGTAAGTTACCGAAATGACAGTTCTGTACTGACTGAATCGTCCCAGCCTCAGTTCTGTACTGACTGATTCGTCCCAGCCTCAGTTCTGTACTGACGGAATCGTCCCAGCCTCAGTTCTGTACTGACTGAATCGTCCCAGCCTCAGTTCTGTACTGACTGAATCGTCCCAGCCTCAGTTCTGTACTGACGGAATCGTCCCAGCCTCAGTTCTGTACTGACTGAATCGTCCCAGCCTCAGTTCTGTACTGACTGAATCGTCCCAGCCTCAGTTCTGTACTGACTGAATCGTCGCAGCCTCAGTTCCACCGCACATCACTCAGTTTGAAGAGTGAACATTGGGTGGCGCTCTTTGCTAAGGAGAGAGAGAATGGAGGCAAGTTGGAAGAGAAGTGATGTAGTCGCTAGGTGGCAGAATATACCCTGGCATGCGCCATCCCTATATCCAGTGTATTGGACAAGTGTCTTGTCAGGAATTATGAAATGAGGCTCTTCACAGCCTATTCTTAGTTTTACCTGGAAGTTTGGATCAAGAGTATGGTAAATGGGTACTTTTTATTTTGCAGCATCTTTTGTTGCTTAGTCTAACTAACCTTCTCCTAAACACTTTCAACTAGCAAAACATCCACAACCTAACAGCTAAGAACGAAGCTAAGCTTTGTGTTTCTCATACCTTAATAAATACGCCACAAGCCTTCAGATCTAGTCGGTAATAGACTTCCTAGAACTGCATCTGAAGAGCATCCACTACGGTTACCAATACACTCCATATCGGAGAGATATGCTCAGTGATGGCTTATGCAATGTGTCAAACATATCGTGTGAGTGTGTGTGTTTAAGGGTGTTGGCATGGGGTTAAGGAGATGGGTCTTGACACTCTAACCCATCTGTCTAAAGTTTAACTGTGTGTGTGTGTGTGTGTGTGTGTGTGTGTGTGTGTGTGTGTGTGTGTGTGTGTGTGTGTGTGTGTGTGTGTGTGTGTGTGTATCTGTTAGGTGTCTACTCTGTAAGGATGTATGCAGGGTAGGGTCAATATGCCAGGGTGTATCTAATTTTGCTTCTTGAAACTTCCAGACAAGTCCACCTGGTTGCTCATTTCACCATTGTGACATGTCCTCCTGACTGCTCATGGCAACATGTAGTGTAGTGGAGTTACTGTAGTCTGTTCTGTCCTATCCCATCAGCTACTGGGCTCTGTGCTGTGGAGGGCCACGCAACACCTACTGCCAACTAACGAGAGAGAGAGCGAGGTAATGAGAAGTGTTAAATTGTATGCGTGTGTGTTCTTTACATTTCATAGTTACCTTGTCCACACATTCTCACCATAGTATATACATGCAAATCATAGCTATTGATTATACAGTCAAGCTGTTACAAATCAAATACATTTTTTTTGGTCACATACACATGGTTAGCAGATGTTAATGTGAGTGTAGCAAAATGCTTGTGCTTCTAGTTCCGACCGTGCTGTAATATCTAACAAGTAATCAAACAATTTCCCACCTACTACTTTATACACACACAAGTGTAAAGGAATGAATAAGGAATATGTACATATAAATATAATGATAAGTGATGGCCGTGCGGCATAGGCAAGATGCAGTAGATGGCATAGAGTACAGTATATACATATGAGATGAGTAATGTAGGGTATGTAAACATTATATAAAGTGGCATTGTTTAAAGTGACTAGTGATACATTTATTACATCCAATTTTTAATTATTCAAGTGGCTAGAGATTGAGTCAGTATGTTGGCAGCAGCTACTCAATTTTAGTGATGGCTGTTTATCAGTCTGATGGCCTTGAGATAGAAGCTGTTTTTCAGTCTCTCGGTCCCAGCTTTGATGCACCTGTACTGACCTCGGCTTCTGGATGATAGCGTTGTGAACAGGCAGTGGCTCGGTTGGTTGTTGTCCTTGATGATCTTTTTGGCCATCCTGTGACATCGGGTGCTATAGGTGTACTGGAGGGCAGGTAGTTTGCCCTCGGTGATGTGTTGTGCAGACCTCACTACCCTCTGGAGAGCTTTGCGGTTGTGGGCAGAGCAGTTGCCATACCAGGCGGTGATACAGCCCGACAGGATGCTCTCGGTTGTGCATCTGTAAAAGTTTGTGAATGTTTTTGATGACAAGCCAAATTTCTTCAGCCTCCTGAGTTTGAAGAGGTGCTGTTGCCTTCTTCACCACGCTGTCTTTGTGGGTCGACCATTTCAGTTTGTCCGTGATGTGTATGCCGAGGAACTTAAAACTGTCCACCTTCTCCACTACTGTCCCGTCGATGTGGATAGGGGGGTGCTCCCTCTGCGGTTTCCTGAAGTCCACAATCATCTCCTTTGTTTTGTTGACGTTGAGTGTGAGGTTATTTTCCTGACACCACACTCTGAGGGCCCTCACCTCCTCTCTGTAGGCCGTCTCGTCTTTGTTGGTAATCAAGCCTACCACTGTTGTGTCGTCTGCAAACTTGAGTTGGTGTGCATGGCCACGCAGTCATGGGTGAACAGGGAGTAAAGGAGAGGGCTGAAAACGCACCCTTGTGGGGCCCCAGTGTTGAGGATCAGCGGGGTGGAGATGATGTTGCCTACCCTCACCACCTGGGGGCAGCCCGTCAGAAAGTCCAGGGCCCAGTTGCACAGAGCGGGGTCGAGACCCAGGGTCTGACGAGTTTGGACGGTACTATGGTGATAAATGCTGATGAGCACCATTCTTACACATCACCGATGCACTTGCTAATAAACTCACTCACCGAATCAGCGTATACATAAATGTTGTTGTCTGAGGCTATCCAGAACATATCCCAGTCCACGTGATCAAAGCAATCTTGAAGAGTGTAATCCTATTGGTTGGACCAGCATTGAACACACCTGAGCACAGGCGTTTTCTGTTTTAGGTTCTGTCTATCGGTTGGGAGCAACAAAATGGAGTCGTGGTCAGATTTGCCGAAAGGAGGACGAGGGAGGGCTTTGTATGCGTTGCGGAAATTAGAGTAGCAATGATCCAGAATGCTGCCAGCCCGGGTCGCGCATTCGATATGCTGATGTTTTCAGATTAGCCTTGTTAAAAGCCCCAGCTACAATAAATGCAGCCTCAGGATATATTGTTTCCAGTTTACATAGAGTCCAATGAAGTTCTTTCAAGCCCTCCGAGGTGTCTGCTTGGGGGGGATATACACGGCTGTGATTATAATCGAAGAGATTTCTCTTGGTAGATAATGCGGTCGGCATTTGATTTTAAGGAATTCTAGGTCAGGCGAACAAAAGGACTTGAGTTCCTGTATGTTGTTATGATCACACCACGACTCGTTAATCATAAGGCATACACCCCCGCCCTTCTTCTTACCAGAGAGATGTTTGTTTCTGTCAGCGCGATGCGTGAAGAAATCGGGTGGCTGTACCGACTCTGATAACATATCCCGAGTGAGCCATGTTCCCGTGAAACAGAGAATGTTGCAATCTCTGTTGTCTCTCTGGAAGGCAACCCTTGTTTGAATTTCGTCTACGTTGTTGTCATGAGACTGGACATTGGCAAGTAGTATACTCGGGAGTGTTGAAGAATGTGCCCGTCTACGGAGCCTGACCAGGAGGCCGCTCCGTCTGCCCCTTCATCGGCGTCGTTGTTTTGGGTTGCCTACTGGGATCCGATCCATTGTCCTGGGTGGTGGTCCAAACAGAAGATCCGCTTCTGGAAAATCGTATGCCTGGTCGTAAAGTTGGTGAGTTGATGTTGCTTTCAAATCCAATAGTTCTTCCCGGCTGTATGTAATAAGACTTAAGATTTCCTGGGGTAACATTGTAAGAAATAATAAAACAAAAAACTGCATAGATTCCGAAGAACGCGAAGCGAAGCGACCATCTCTGTCGGCGTCATTTTCTGGATCACCTTACATTCTCCTTCCTAACAGAAGAAATGTTGTTTTTAAAGCTGAAACACCTTTATATCCCTAGAGATGTTAGTTTGTCTTATGAAGTGTCTGCCACTGTGTCCAACAACACACCACAGAGCTACTGTAGGCGGTTAGCACCACACTGCTACTGTAGGCTGATGTAGGTTGTTACCATCACACTGATACTGTAGGCTGATGTAGATTGTTACCATCACACTGCTACTGTAGCCTGATGTAGGTTGTTACCTTCACACTGATACTGTAGGCTGATGTAGGTTGTTACCATCACACTGATACTGTAGGCTGATGTAGGTTGTTACCATCACACTGCTACTGTAGGCTGATGTAGATTGTTACCATCACACTGCTACTGGAGGCCAATGTTGGTTGTTACACCACATTTCTACTGTAGACTGATGTAGGTTGTCACCATCACACTGCTACTGTAGGCTGATGTAGGTTGTTACCATCACACTGCTACTGTAGACTGATGTAGGTTGTCACCACACTGCTACTGTAGGCTGATGTAGGTTGTTACCATCACACTGCTACTGTAGACTGATGTAGGTTGTTACCACACTGCTATTGTAGGCTGATGTAGGTTGTTACCACACTGCTACTGTAGGCTGATGTAGGTTGTTACACCACACTGATACTGTAGGCTGATGTAGATTGTTACCATCACACTGCTACTGTAGGCTGATGTAGATTGTTACCATCACACTGCTACTGTAGGCCAATGTTGGTTGTTACACCACATTTCTACTGTAGACTGATGTAGGTTGTCACTATCACACTGCTACTGTAGGCTGATGTAGGTTGTTAGCACCACACTGCTACTGTAGACTGATGTAGGTTGTTACCATCACACTGCTACTGTAGGCTGATGTAGGTTGTTACCAGCACACTGCTACTGTATGCTGATATAGGTTGTTACCACACTGCTACTGTAGGCCGATGTATTTTGTTAGCACCACTCTGCTATTGTAGGCTGATGTAGGTTGTTACCACCACACTGTTACTGTAGACTGATGTAGGTTGTTACCACACTACTACTGTAGGCTGATGTAGGTTGTTACCACACATGCTACTGTAGGCTGATGTAGGTTGTTAACACCACACTACTACTGTAGGCTGATGTAGGTTATTACCACACTACTACTGTAGGCTGATGTAGGTTGTTACCACACATGCTACTGTAGGCTGATGTAGGTTGTTACACCACACTGCTACTGTAGGCTGATGTAGGTTGTTACCACCACACTACTACTGTAGACTGATATAGGTTGTTACCACCACACTACTACTGTAGGCTGATGTAGGTTGTTACCACCACACTGCTACTGTAGGCTGATGTAGGTTGTTACACCACACTGATACTGTAGGCTGATGTAGGTTGTTATCACACTGCTAATGTAGGCTGATGTAGGTTGTTACCACACTGCTACTGTAGGCTGATGTCGGTTGTTACCACACTGCTACTGTAGGCTGATGTAGGTTGTTACCACCACACTACTACTGTAGGCTGATGTATGTTGTCACACCACACTGCTACTGTAGGCTGATGTAGGTTGTTACCACACTGCTACTGTAGGTTGATGTAGGTTGTTACCACCACACTACTACTGTAGTCTGATGTAGGTTGTTACCACCACAGTACTACTGTAGACTGATGTAGGTTGTTACCACCACACTGCTACTGTAGGCTGATGTAGGTTGTTACCACAGTACTACTGTAGGCTGATGTAGGTTGTTACCATCACACTGCTACTGTAGACTGATGTAGGTTGTTACCATCACACTGCTACTGTAGGTTGTTAACCTCACACTGCTACTGTAGACTGATGTAAGTTGTTACCACACTGCTATTGTAGGCTGATGTAGGTTGTTACCACACTGCTACTGTAGGCTGATGTAGGTTGTTACACCACACTGCTACTGTAGGCTGATGTAGGTTGTTACCACACTGCTACTGGAGGCCAATGTTGGTTGTTACACCACATTTCTCCTGTAGACTGATGTAGGTTGTCACCATCACACTGCTACTGTAGGCTGATGTAGGTTGTTACCATCACACTGCTACTGTAGACTGATGTAGGTTGTCACCACACTGCTACTGTAGGCTGATGTAGGTTGTTACCATCACACTGCTACTGTAGACTGATGTAGGTTGTTACCACACTGCTATTGTAGGCTGATGTAGGTTGTTACCACACTGCTACTGTAGGCTGATGTAGGTTGTTACACCACACTGATACTGTAGGCTGATGTAGATTGTTACCATCACACTGCTACTGTAGGCTGATGTAGATTGTTACCATCACACTGCTACTGTAGGCCAATGTTGGTTGTTACACCACATTTCTACTGTAGACTGATGTAGGTTGTCACTATCACACTGCTACTGTAGGCTGATGTAGGTTGTTTGCACGACACTGCTACTGTAGACTGATGTAGGTTGTTACCATCACACTGCTACTGTAGGCTGATGTAGGTTGTTACCACCACACTACTACTGTAGACTGATATAGGTTGTTACCACCACACTACTACTGTAGGCTGATGTAGGTTGTTACCACCACACTGCTACTGTAGGCTGATGTAGGTTGTTACACCACACTGATACTGTAGGCTGATGTAGGTTGTTACCACACTGCTAATGTAGGCTGATGTAGGTTGTTACCACACTGCTACTGTAGGCTGATGTCGGTTGTTACCACACTGCTACTGTAGGCTGATGTAGGTTGTTACCACCACACTACTACTGTAGGCTGATGTATGTTGTCACACCACACTGCTACTGTAGGCTGATGTAGGTTGTTACCACCCTGCTACTGTAGGTTGATGTAGGTTGTTACCACCACACTAATTCTGTAGTCTGATGTAGGTTGTTACCACCACAGTACTACTGTAGACTGATGTAGGTTGTTACCACCACACTGCTACTGTAGGCTGATGTAGGTTGTTACCACAGTACTACTGTAGGCTGATGTAGGTTGTTACCATCACACTGCTACTGTAGACTGATGTAGGTTGTTACCATCACACTGCTACTGTAGGTTGTTAACCTCACACTGCTACTGTAGACTGATGTAAGTTGTTACCACACTGCTATTGTAGGCTGATGTAGGTTGTTACCACACTGCTACTGTAGGCTGATGTAGGTTGTTACACCACACTGCTACTGTAGGCTGATGTAGGTTGTTACCACACTACTACTGTAGGCTGATGTAGGTTGTTACCACCACACTACTACTGTAGGCTGATGTAGGTTGTTACCATCACACTGCTACTGTAGACTGATGTAGATTGTTACCATCACACTGCTACTGTAGGCTGATGTAGATTGTTACCATCACAATGCTACTGTAGACTGATGTAGATTGTTACCATCACACTGCTACTGGAGGCCAATGTTGGTTGTTACACCACATTTCTACTGTAGACTGATGTAGGTTGTCACGATCACACTGCTACTGTAGGCTGATGTAGGTTGTTGCCATCACACTGCTACTGTAGGTTGTTAACCTCACACTGCTACTGTAGACTGATGTAGGTTGTTACCACACTGCTACTGTAGGCTGATGTAGTTTGTTACACCACACTGATACTGTAGGCTGATGTAGATTGTTACCATCACACTGTTACTGTAGGCTGATGTAGGTTGTTACCTTCACACTGATACTGCAGGCTGATGTAGGTTGTTACCATCACACTGATACTGTAGGCTGATGTAGATTGTTACCATCACACTGCTACTGTAGGCCAATGTTGGTTGATACACCACATTTCTACTGTAGACTGATGTAGGTTGTCACCATCACACTGCTACTGTAGGCTGATGTAGATTGTTACCATCACACTGCTACTGTAGGCTGATGTAGGTTGTTACCATCACACTGCTACTGTAGACTGATGTAGGTTGTTACCACACTGCTACTGTAGGCTGATGTAGGTTGTTACCATCACACTGCTACTGTAGACTGATGTAGGTTGTTACCACACTGCTACTGTAGGCTGATGTAGGTTGTTGCCACCACACTGCTACTGTAGGCTGATGTAGGTTGTTGCCACCACACTGCTACTGTAGGTTGTTGCTATACACATTGGTGCTGCTGGCTTCCGGGTTGGATGGGCAGTGTGTCAAGAAGCAGTGCAGCTTGGTTGGATTGTGTTTCGGAGGACGCATGGCTCTCGACCTTCGCCTCTCCCGAGTCCATACTGGAGTTGCAGTGATGAGACAATACTAACTACTACCAATTGGATACCACGAAATTGGGGTGAAAAAAACATTAAATGTGTCACTAGTGTAACGGCTTTCTTCCTGCGAAGGAGAGGCGGACCAAAACGCAGCATTGTTGAAGTTTTTTAATAAGAAAACTAAACATGAACATAAAACAATAAACGTGGAAAAAAACGAAACAGCCCTATCTGGTGCAGCAAACACAGACAGGAAACAACCACCCACAAAATCCAACACAAAACAGGCTACCTAAATATGGTTCCCAATCAGAGACAATGACTAACACCTGTCTCTGATTGAGAACCATATCAGGCCAAACATAGAAATAGACAAACTAGACACACAACATAGAATGCCCACTCAGATCACACCCTGACCAAACAAAACATACAAAGCAAACTATGGTCAGGGTGTGACAACTAGTCACTTTAATAATGTTTACATATCCTACATTACTCATATCATATGTATATAGTGTATTATATTCATCCCTTTACATTTGTGTGTATAAGGTAGTTATTGGGAATCTGGTAGATTTACTGCATAATCGGAACTAGAAGCACAAGCATTTCGCTACACTCGCATTACCATGTGTATGTGACCAATATAATTAGTGCAAGGCGTGCGTACTAGCGGTAGAGAAATCAGGCGCAGGAGAGCAAAGACTGTGTTCCAACAGCGCAGTTTAATGAATAAAATCACCGTGAACAAAAACAAAAACCCCAGACATAACGTGCACTTACAATAAACAATACCAGACAAGGACATGTGGGGAACAGAGGGTTAAATACACATATAATTGATGGAATTGAAACCAGGTGTGTGGGAAGATGTTACGAATCCCTTTGACCCGGCAGTCTAGGGGGGATGGTAACGAGACCCGTAACATAACTCATGCAAAGTATAGTAGTGAAAAAGTAACAGTGAGAATGAAAAACCACAGACAACTAAATTACCGTCAAACACTCATGGTTTATTTTGAAACACACAGTAAAGGGGGGTGGGAAAAGGGGCTGAGCTGGACCCAAGGAAAGAAACAAATATCCAAAAACACCCCTAAGCTAGACTAGCCTACTTCAATACAGCTAACTGACTAACCAAAAAATACAGCGGGTGGTCCGCCCAGTTCTAACTAGTGTTCTTAGACAAAGTATTCCTACAGGTAATGTATGCCCATGAGCGACTTGGCTTGGTACCTCCTTTTCCCACCATCAAACAAACAGTCAAACACCATAACAAAACAATACTCACAGGATAACAGACAAAGTGACATGTAGTTGCAAAAACCAAAGAGAGCTCAAAGAGAGAGAGAGAGAGAGATAGCAAGAGAAAGCATGACAGAGAGATTGAGCTCCAGAGAAAACAACTGAATGGGTTTTAAACCAAGGGAAAGGGGATGTGATTGGGTAATGGAAACAGGAGGAGGTGTGTCTTCTGATTGATGACTGATTGGGGAATGATGATTGCCACCAGAAGGAGTGAAAATAAATACACACACAGGATACACACTCAGGATACCTGTATCCGTAACAGAAGACAAGACAAAACAAATGGAAAATGAAAGGTGGATCGGCGATGGCTAGAAGACTGGTGACGTCGACTGCCGAACGTCGCCCAAACAAGGAGAGGGACCGACTTCGGAGGAAGTCGTGACAATTTGATTTATTCAAATATATATATTAAATTATCTTTAGCTCACAACCTCAAATGAATAAGATGCATGTATTAATTAAATAGTTTGTGGAAAGGGCTTAGTGGTAAGTGACAAAACTGTAAATATTCTGCAGTGTTAATCTTGATGTGACCGAGGACTGTGCTTCTGTGTTCATATTCACTAAGACATCTATTCATGTTTTCTCGAAGAAAAGTAGTATATTCGTCCTCAATTGTTTTAGTCCACCATTTTATGAATATTACTTTAGATCGATCTAAGTTATTACCAATGTATTTTACCAAGTCAAATTTTTCAGCTAGATACTCTCCAACTTTTTGGAATTGATTAAGAGTTCCAAAATGGGGTATGGAAAAATGTAGGTCAAGACTTTTCTTATCGGTTTTCAAATCTTTTTTATGGTAATTGCTAATTGACTTAAATGTCTTTGTAACATGCCTATGGATGGCTTTATCAGTTTGCAATCTGAAAGCTACTTCTGAAATGTTGTTGGGCAGAAATTGTTTACTCGACATATAAAGTTGCTCGGTAAGTTCTCTGTCTTTAAAATTTGATTTAGAGTCATGGCTTTTCTTATTGTTATACTCAGTGTTAAAAATGGCAAATTTGTCACAATAGTTTTCATAAGAAGGACTACTGATTATCAAATTAAAGTGATTGAATGAGCTGATATATGGATCTACAAAGGTTGTCAACTTTCCAGTCAAACCGTACCATTTGCTGTATCCAACAATAGTTTTTATACCATAAGATTTGTACAGTTCTGCTGAATCCTTAATCAGTAAATCCATGCATGAATCATGACCGGAATTTTGCAAACAAGGAGAATTGAGCGTATAGATAAACAATTTAGTATTTCGCAATTTCTCATTGTTTTTCAATATTTGTTTTACTTCCTCAAGAAGTAACTTTTCGGTATGAATATTTAAATGTTTCCCCTTACCCATCGTCTTGCAATCGTCTAATTTAAAAAAGCCAACAAAAACCGGTTCTCCACCACAAGGTGACTCTATAAATGCCCATGCATGTTGCGTATCAAACTTTTGCTTGCAACCCTTTGTTTGCAATGAGTAGAACTTATCAAGAAATTCAGAAATGTTTTCAAAATGATTTGGGATGTTTTGGTTTTCCGTCCGACAGTCCGTAAAAATCGTTGTTATGCCATACTTGTTCAGTTCTGCTAAATCTGTTATTTTATGACCTATCATTTGCAAAGGAGAGTTGAGCGAATATATAGAAAATGTTGTATTTTGCAATTGCTCTTCGTTTTCCAACATTATTTTTGTTTCCTCAAGAAGTAACTCTTTGGTATGACTAATTATTGGAGGTTTGTTTTCCATATTCTCTATATTGTTAGGTTCCGGAATTGCAACAAACACATCACCAGTTAAGAATGCCCATGTAATTTTAAGATAAATGCAATCTTTTGTTTGTAGAAGGTAAAATGTATCACGTAATTTGTTTTCAACTTGATTTGGGAGGTCCATTGACTGGTCTGGAAAGTTGATGTTTGCAGGACTGGGGCTTCCTCTGTAAGGGGAATGAAAATAGCAAAATTAGTTTTGCAATTTGTAACCTGTTCGTGAGGGGTCAAAGAGAGCTAAAGATAGTAAAATCTTCTAGTAAAGATTCAGAAAATAACTATGGACTCCGGATTTACACGTCAAATGTATAACAATAGAACGACCATGTCCTCCACAATTAGTATGTTTAATATTAGTCCACTTTTGGTACAGTGTCAAATGTTGCATGTCAGCTTCAAGATTTCAAAATATATTGCTTTCTGTCTCCTGATGCCAATAAGCATGTTGTGAAAAGGTAGGTCATACCTCTGCGGGATCTCAATCCCCTTACTGGTTGAATTGGCATCCATATCCTCCTCAGGAGGCCCTCCGTTCGATAAAATGTTTGTGTTGGTGGAAGGGTTCACATCATCAGGATCCCCTCCCTCAGACAGTGATAGGTGCCTCTTCTTACTGCAGAGAAATATAATGATGTTATTCACCATCAATGTCACAAACTATTAGTTGTTGAAAACTATTTATTAAGTTTGAAATACTTAAAAATGTTTTCAAATACAATTTGTAAATATTTGGTTTTTAAAACGGGGTTTCTTAAATTGTACATGTAGGTAGAGATATTAAAGTGACTTTGCATAGATAATAATAGAGAGTAGCAGCAGTGTTCGGGGGGGGGGGGGGCAATGCAAATAGTCTGGGTAGCCATTTGATTAGCTGTTCTTATGGCTTGGAGGTAGAAGCTATTTAGGAGCCTCTTGGACCTAGACTTGGTGCTCCGGTACCGCTTACCATGCTGTAGCAGAGAGAACAGTCTATGACTAGGGTGGCTGGAGTCTTTGACAATTTTTAGGGCCTTCCTCTGACACCGCCTGGTATAGAGGTCTTGGATGGCAGGAAGCTTCGCCCTGGTGATGTACTGGGCTGTATTCACTACCCTCTGTAGTGTCTTGCGGTCAGAGGCCGAGCAGTTGCCATACCAGGCAGTGATGCAACCCGTCAGGATGGTGCAGCTGTAAAACCTTTTGAGGATCTGAGGACCCATGCCAAAACTTATCAGTCTTCTTAGGGGGAATAGGTTTTGTCTTGCCCTCTTGTCTTGGTGTGCTTGGACCATGTTTGTTTGTTGGTGATGTGGACACCAAGGAACTTGAAGCTCTCAACCTGCTCCACTACAGCCTCGTCGATGAGAATGGGGGCATGCTCGGTCCTCCTTTTCCTGTAGTCCACAATCATCTCCTTTGTCTTGATCATGTTGAGGGAGAGGTTGTTGTCCTTTAACCACACGTCAGGTCTCTGACCTCCTCCCTATAGGCTGTCTCATTGTTGTTGGTGATCAGGCTGTTGTGTCATCAGCAAACTTAATGATGGTGTTGGAGTCGTGCATGGCCGTGCAGTCTTGAGTGAACAGGGAGTACAGGAGGGGACTGAGTACGCACCTCTTAAGGGCCCCCATGTTGACAATCAGATGGCAGATGTGTTGTTACCTACCCTTACCACCTGGGGGCAGCCCGTCAGGAAGTCTAGGATCCAGTTGCAGAGGGAGGTGTTTAGTCCAAGGTTCCTTAGCTTAGTGATGAGCTTTGAGGGCAGGTGGGAAAGGACAGTGTGGAGTGCGATTGAGATGGCATCATCTGTGGATCTGTTGGGGCGGTATGCAAATCGGAGTGGGTCTAGGGTTTCTGGGATGATTGTGTTGATGTGAGCAGTGACCAGCCTTTCAAAGCACTTCATGGCTGCAGACATGAGTGCTATGGGTCGGTAGTCTTTTAGGCAGGTTACCTTAGTGTTCTTGGGTACAGGGACTATTGTGTTCTGCTTGAAACATGTTGGTGTTACAGACCCGGACAGGAAGAGGTTGAAAATGTCAGTGAAGACACTTGCCAGTTTGTCAGCACATGCTCGCGGTACACGTTCTGGTAATCTGTCTGGCCCTGCGGCCTTGTGAATTTGGACCTGTTTAAACGTCATACATCGGCTTTTGGTTGGGTTATGTACATACAGTCACTGTGGGGACGACGTCTTCGATGCTCTTATTGATAAAGTCAGTGACTGATGTGGTGTACTCCTCAATGCCATCGGAAGAATCCCGGAACATATTCCAGTCTGTGCTAGCAAAACAGTCCTGTAGTTTAGCATCTGCTTCATCTGACCACTTTTTTATTGACCCGAGTCACTGGTGCTTCCTGCTTTGATTTGAGCTTGTAAGCAGGAATCAGAAGGATAGAATTATGGTCAGATTTGCCAAGGTAAATGAAGACTTGAGTTACAACCAGGTAGATTCAGCAACATGACATCAACACACCCAGTGGGTTGACTTCCTGCTTACAGAATTAATCAACTGAATTCACATCTGCCAAGACTGCCAATATTGTCTGTTCCCAATGTGGGAGGGCACAAATGGGTCATACCATTGGTGGTTCTCATTCTCCTCACTCTGGGATCTGGTTGATTTAGCAGCCACATCCTCCTCAGGAGGGCATCTATCAGAAGAACTGTCTGTGTTGCTGGGAGAGTTCACATCACTCCCCTTAGACAGGGGCCTCTTCTTACTGTAGAGAAACATGAAGGAGAAACAAATCCATCATTATTACAAATGGAACTCACAAACACTGAGTAGCCCCCCTCCTTCTGGTTGAGCAGGTTTCTATTTTTTCCTTCGTAAAGAACAGTTATAAATGTAACAAGTCGTTAATTTATACTGTCATAAAAAATAACTGTGTACTGAGTGGTAATAGTTTAAAATGCATTATCTGTAGCACTTTACATGTGTTGCTTTACAGCCATCTTGGTAGCACTTTACATGTGTTGCTTTACAGCCATCTTGGTAGCACTTTACATGTGTTGCTTTACAGCCATCTTGGTAGCACTTTACATGTGTTGCTTTACAGCCATCTTGGTAGCACTTTACATGTGTTGCTTTACATCCATCTTGGTAGCACTTTACATGTGTTGCTTTACAGCCATCTTGGTAGCACTTTACATGTGTTGCTTTACAGCCATCTTGGTAGCACTTTACATGTGTTGCTTTACCGCCATCTTGGTAGCACTTTACATGTGTTGCTTTACAGCCATCTTGGTAGCACTTGACATTACAGTAATAACATGGTAATAGTATAGTAACAATGTTTTGTAATTCACAATAGCATTATTTTGATGGTGAGTAACCATGTCACCACCACTTTATGCCGTGCTGTAATGTAAAGTGCTACTAAGATGGCGGTAGTACCTTTAAACTGCTGTGTCACTCAGAGATCTTTTCCACTTTCAAGATAACACCAGTGCTGTCATTACTCAAGCTGTAGCAGGTGCCACCATACACACATTTGATCTAGTAAAACATTTTTCAGAAATACAAGGAATACAATAGGATTGGTCATAACGACAATCTTTATGATATCAGATGCTGTAGCACATCCAGCATGAGGTTTCTGTGGTCAATGGAATACAGCAGTAAAAATCTGCCCAAGTTTGCCCTGTTCAATCACATTCATTCTCTTAAAAGAAAATGCAGTTTTCTCATTAGTTGGGAATGTTCTTTGAAATGTCTCATACAACATATTTGGCTCATCTTTATCAACCTACTGCGTACCTTATGCTATTAGCATGCTAACACTCATTAAGACAGACTGGTAGCAAATATAGCATAACTAGCCATCGCTAGCATTCACTGGTTGAAGTAACTTTTGAGTGTCATGGAGTTGACTGATGACTATGACATGCAAATATATTCATCACAACGTTTGGATGGGAGCTATAATCCGGTTATGACACAAAACAATTTAAATTTTAGAAAATAAGTAGTGTCGACCTATATTGTCATTTTTTTCTGGTTTTCTGTTTATTTATTTTTATCTTTATTTTATCTTTATTTTATCTTTATCTTTATTTAACTAGGCAAGTCAGTTCAGAACAAATTCTGGGTTAACTATCTGTTCATCTGCAAAACGACAGATTTGTACCTTGTCATCTCAGGGATTCAAACAAAAATGTTACGCTTGTGTCTTCACTTGGCATCTCGTTCATGTTTGTGTCATTCGGTTCACTGTCAGGCTAGAGTATACCCACCTTCCACCTACTTTTCCCCATTGGCCCATTTATAATGTCATTCTCATTTTGACCAATCAATGTTTATGTTAGTGATCCACATCTTCCTTTTTGTATCACCTGACCTACAGGTGTCAGTACATGGAATGGAATGCTGCCTGTCCTGTCCTGATACCGGGTGTGAGACAGTTGCTGAGTCATATCAGATCTTATAACACCTGGATTAGTTTTTTCCGCATCACCTAACTACATCATACGGTATGTTATAGCAACCTGGTGCCCGATGGCACCGTCGGGGACGTGGCATGCAACCATTGGTTGATGACTACGATATCTAAGCTGGGCGACGCAACCAAAGTATTTGTAACAAACATTTAAGGAAACTACAGTCCTAAATTGCACTCCACTCACAGCAAACCCCTTAACCCTCTCAATAGTCTACACATTTTGAACCATACTATTACAATTACAAATAGATCTTGGCTTCAGAGAAATTAATCAACTTTATATTTTGTGAGTGTAAGATTTCATCCAAAAGCAACAAGCAACTAAATCTGAAAATGGGGAACCTAAACACACTGGTTAATTTTGATCTTGGTCAGATTGAAACTGAAAACCCCTGAGGTCATGCCTTAGCTCTGGTTGTCTGGCAGGAGTCAATAGATACTGGAGATAGGAATGCCCCATTGCCTGAGAGTGACACATCTTTTTTTGTGTTAGAGAGAAAGAGTGTGTGTGAGAGAGCAGGGGAGGGAGGAGAGAGACTGCAAGATGTTTTGTTTTTGCATTTTTCTTCACCTTTATTTAACCAGGTAGACTAGTGGAGAACAAGTTCTCATTTACAACTGCGACCTGGCCAAGATAAAGCAAAGCAGTGCAACACAAACAACCACACAGAGTTACACATGGAGTAAAGAAGTGTACAGTCAATGACACAATAGAAAATAGAAAGTCTATATACAGTGTGTGCAAATGGCATGAGGAGGTAGGCAATAAATAGGCCATAGTAGCAAAGTAATTGAGTGAAAAATCAGCAGATGATGATGTGCAAGTAGAGATACTGGTGTGAAAAAGAGCAGAAAAGTAAATAAAAACAATATGGGGATGAGGTGTAACGGTTTTCTTTATGAGAAGGAGAGTCGGACCAAAATGCAGCGCGTAGATTGCGATCCATGTTTTAATGAACAAACGTAAAACACGAATCAATACAAACACTACAAAAATAAAGAACGTGATGAACGTAACGAAAACCTAAACAGCCTATCTGGTGAAAACACATAGACAGGAACAATCACCCACAAACACACAGTGAAACCCAGGCTACCTAAATATGGTTCCCAATCAGAGACAATGACGAACACCTGCCTCTGATTGAGAACCATATCAGGCCGAACATAGAACTAGACAAACTAGACATGTAACATAGAATGCCCACTCAGATCACACCCTGACCAATCAAAACATAGAAAATACAAAGTAAACTATGGTCAGGGCGTGACAGTACCCCCCCCCCAAGGTGCGGACTCCGGCCGCAAAACCTGAACCTATAGGGGAGGGTCTGGGTGGGCATCTGTCCGCGGTGGCGGCTCTGGCGCTGGACGTGGACCCCACTCCATGACAGTTTTAATCCCCCTCCTAAACGTCCCTAAATAGGTTACCCACCACAATGATAACATGGGACAGAGGGACAGCTCGGGACAGAGGTAACTCGGGACAGATGGGTAGCTCAGCCCTGAGAGGAAGCTCAGCACTGAGAAGAAGCTCAGCACTGAGAAGAAGCTCAGGCAGGTGGTTAGATCCGGCAGATCCTGGCTGGCTGGCGGTTCTGGAAGATCCTGGCTGACTGGCGGATCTGGGAGAATCTGGACGACTGGCAGATCTGGGAGAATCTGGACGACTGGCAGATCTGGGAGAATCTGGACGACTGGCAGATCTGGGAGAATCTGGACGACTGGCAGATCTGAGAGAGTCTGGACGACTGGCAGATCTGGAAGAGTCTGGTCGACTGGCAGATCTGGAAGAGTCTGGTCGACTGGCAGATCTGGAAGAGTCTGGTCGACTGGCAGATCTGGAAGAGTCTGGTCGACTGGCAGATCTGGAAGAGTCTGGTCGACTGGCAGATCTGGAAGAGTCTGGTCGACTGGCAGATCTGGAAGAGTCTGGTCGACTGGCAGATCTGGAAGAGTCTGGTCGACTGGCAGATCTGGAAGAGTCTGGTCGACTGGCAGATCTGGAAGAGTCTGGTCGACTGGCAGATCTGGAAGAGTCTGGTCGACTGGCAGATCTGGAAGAGTCTGGTCGACTGGCAGATCTGGAAGAGTCTGGTCGACTGGCAGATCTGGAAGAGTCTGGTCGACTGGCAGATCTGGAAGAGTCTGGTCGACTGGCAGATCTGGAAGAGTCTGGACGACGGGCAGATCTGGAAGAGTCTGGTCGACTGGCAGATCTGGAAGAGTCTGGACGACTGGCAGATCTGGAAGAGTCTGGACGACTGGCAGATCTGGAAGAGACTGGTCGACACAGACTGGCTGCTCTGGCTGCTCCATGCTGACTGACAGCTCTGGCTGCTCCATGCTGGCAGACTGCTCTGGCTGCTCCATGATGACTGGTAGCTCTGGCTGCTCCATGCTGACTGGCTGCTCCATGCTGACTGGCAGCTCTGGCTGCTCCATGCTGACTGGCTGCTCTGGCTGCTCCATGCTGACTGGCTGCTCCATGCTGACTGGCGGCCCTGGCTGCTCCATGCTGACTGGCGGCCCTGGCTGCTCCATGCTGACTGGCGGCCCTGGCTGCTCCATGCTAACTGGCAGCTCTGGCGGCTCCTTGCAGACTGGCAGCTCTGGCGGCTCCTTGCAGACTGGCAGCTCTGGCGGCATCCTGCAGACTGGCAGCTCTGGCGGCTCCTTGCAGACTGGCAGCTCCATGCAGACTGGCAGCTCTATGCAGACTGGCAGCTCCTTGCAGACTGGCAGCTCCTTGCAGACTGGCAGCTCCTTGCTAACTGGCAGCTCTAAGCTAACTGGCAGCTCTATGCTAACTGGCAGCTCTATGCTAACTGGCAGCTCTATGCTAACTGGCAGCTCTATGCTAACTGGCAGTTCTGAACAGGCGGGAGACTCCGGCAGCGCTGTAGAGAAGGCAGGCTCTAACAGCGCTAAACAGGCAGGAGACTCCGACAGCGCTGAAGAGAAGGGAGGCTCTGGCAGCGCTGGACAGGCGAGGCGCACTGTAGGCCTGATGCGTGGTGCTGGCACTGGTGGTACTGGGCCGAGGACACGCACAGGAAGCCTGGTGCGGGGAGCTGCTACCGGAGGGCTGGGGTGTGGAGGTGGTACTGGAAAAACCGGACCGTGCAGGCGCACTGGAGCTCTTGAGCACCGAGCCTGCCCAACCTTACCTGGTTGAATGCTCACGGTCGCCCTGCCAGTGCGGCGAGGTGGAATAGCCCGCACTGGACTATGCAGGCGAACCGGAGAAACCGAGCGCAAGGCTGGTGCCATGTAAACCGGCCCAAGGAGACGCACTGGGGACCAGCTGCGTAGAGCCGGCTTCATGGCATTAGGCTCGACGCTCAATCTAGCCCGGCAGACACGCGGAGCTGGAATATACCGCACCGGGCTATGCACCCGCACTGGAGACACCGTGCGCACCACTGCATAACACGGTGCCTGTCCGGTCTCTCTAGCCCCCCGGTAAGCACAGGGAGTCTGCCCAGGTCTCCTACCTGGCATAGCCATACTCCCTGTTAGCCCCCCCCCAAGAAATTTTTGGGGCTGCTTCTCAGGCTTCCATCCGCTACGTCGTGCTGCCTCCTCATATCTGCGCCTCTCCGCTTTCGCCGCCTCCAGTTCTTCTTTGGGGCGGAGATATTCTCCTGGCTGAGCCCAGGGTCCTCTTCCTTCTAATTCGTCCTCCCATGTCCATACCTCCTCTTTGGGCTGCTCCTGTTGCCTCTTCTCCTGCTGCACCTTTGGGCGGCTACACTCCCCTGGTTTAGCCCAGGGTCCTCTCCCGTCGAGGATTTCCTCCCATGTCCAGAAATCCTTATTGCGCGTCTCCTCGCGCTGCTCCTGCCTGTTGACACGCTGCTTGGTCCTTTTGTGGTGGGTGATTCTGTAACGGTTTTCTTTATGAGAAGGAGAGTCGGACCAAAATGCAGCGCGTAGATTGCGATCCATGTTTTAATGAACAAACGTAAAACACGAATCAATACAAACACTACAAAAATAAAGAACGTGATGAACGTAACGAAAACCTAAACAGCCTATCTGGTGAAAACACATAGACAGGAACAATCACCCACAAACACACAGTGAAACCCAGGCTACCTAAATATGGTTCCCAATCAGAGACAATGACGAACACCTGCCTCTGATTGAGAACCATATCAGGCCGAACATAGAACTAGACAAACTAGACATGTAACATAGAATGCCCACTCAGATCACACCCTGACCAATCAAAACATAGAAAATACAAAGTAAACTATGGTCAGGGCGTGACATGAGGAAGGTAGATTGGGTGGACTATTTACAGATGGACTATGTACAGCTGCACTGATCGGTTAGCTGCTCAGATAGCTGATGTTTAAAGTTAGTGTGGGAAATATAAGTCTCCAGCTTCAGCGATTTTTGCAATTCGTTCCAGTCACTGGCAGCAGAGTCCTGGAAGGAAAGGTGGCCAAAGGAGGTGTTGGCTTTGGGGATGACCAGTGAGATATACCTGCTGGAGCGGTGCTATGGGTGGGTGTCGTGACCAGTGAGCTGAGATAAGGCGGAGCTTTACCTAGCGTAGACTTATAGATGACCTGGAGCCAGTGGGTCTGGCGATGAATATGTAGCGAGGGCCAGGTGACGAGAGCATACAGGTCACAGTGGTGGGTGGTAGAAGGGGCTTACCCGAGTTAAACTGACTATCCTACCGATCCTCGCCGAAGTCGAGGATCGGTAGGATAGTCAGTTTAACTCGGGTAAGTTTGGCGGTGTGAGTGAAGGAGGCTTTGTTGTGAAATATAAAGCCGATTTCTAGATTTGATTTTGGATTGGAGATGTTTAATATGAGTCTGGAAGGAGAGTTTACAGTCTAGCCAGACACCTAGGTATTTGTTGTTGTCTACGTTTTCTAGGTCAGAACCGTCCAGGGCAGTGATGCTAGTCAGGCGGGCGGGTGCGGGCAGCGAACGGTTGAAAGCATACATTTGGTTTTACTAGCGTTTAAGAGCAGTTGGAGACCATGGAAGGAGTGTTGTATGAGTCTGTAGATGGGGGGGAATTCCACTATTTTCTCATCAGCGAGGAGGTAGTGATGAGGGGGAGGATGACGAGGCACCATCACTGCTTCTCCCCTGCTGTTCTCTCACCTCTAAGGGGGGTTGATGAAAGGGTGTGGGGGAAAAAGTCACTATCACTCCTCTCTCTCACACACACCTCCCTCGTGCCATTCTCTCTCTCTCAATTCAATTCAAAGGACTTTATTGAAATGGGAAACATATGTTAACATTGCCAAAGCAAGGGAAATAGAAAACAAACAAAAGTGAACAGTAAACATTACACTCACAAAAGTTCCAAAAGAATAAAGACATTTCAAATGTCATATTATGTCTATATACAGTGTTGTAATGAAGTGCAAATAGTAAAGTACGGAAGGGAAATTAAATAAACATAAATATGGGTTGTATTTACAATGATGTTTGTTCTTCACTGGTTGCCATTTTCTTGTGGAAACAGGTCGTGCCATCACACATCTTGATGCTGTGATGGCACTCTATGGTATTTCACCCAATAGATATGGGAGTTTATCAAAATTGGGTTTGTTTTCAAATTCTTTGTGGGTCTGGTGTAATCTGAGGGAAATATGTCTCTAATATGGTCATACATTTGGCAGGAAGTTAGGAAGTGCTGCTCAGTTTCCACCTCATTTTGTGTGCAGTAGCACATAGCCTGTCTTCTCTTGAGAGCCATGTCTGCCTATGGCAACCTTTCTCAATAGCAAGGCTATGCTCACTGAGTCTGTACATAGTCAAAGCTTTCCTTAATTTTGGGTCAGTCACAGTGGTCAGGTATTCTGCCACTGTGTACTCTCTGTGTAGGGCCAAATAGCATTCTAGTTTGCTCTGTTTTTTTGTTAATTCTTTCCAATGTGTCAAGTAATTATCTTGTTGTTTTCTCATGATTTGGTTGGGTCTAATTGTGTTGCTGTCCTGGGGGTCTGTTTGTGTTTGAACAGAGCCCCAGGACCAGCTTGCTTAGGGGACTCTTCTCCAGGTTCATCTCTCTGTAGGTGATGGCTTTGTTATGGAAGGTTTGGAATCACTTCCTTTTAGGTGGTTGTAGAATTTAACAGCTCTTTTCTGGATTTTGATAATTAGCAGGTATCAGCCTAATTCTGCTCTGCATGCATTATTTTGTGTTTTACGTTGTACACTGAGGATATTTTTTGCAGAATTCTGCATGCAGAGTCTCAATTTGGTGTTTGTCCCATTTTGTGAATTATTGGTTAGTGAGCGGATCCCAGACCTCACAACCATAGTGGGCAATGGGTTCTTCAACTGATTCAAGTACTTTTAGCCAGATCCTAATTGGTATGTTGAAATCTATGTTCCTTTTGATGGCATAGAAGGCCCTTCTTGCCGTGTCTCTCAGATCATTCACAGCTTTGTGGAAGTTACCTGTGGCGCTGACGTTTAGGCCAAGGTATGTATATTTTTTTGTGTGCTCTAGGGCAATGGCGTCTAGATGGAATTTATATTTGTGGTCCTGGCAACTGGACCTCTTTCTCTACTCTCCTTCATAAATTTCCCTGCTCAGCAGCTCACCCCCTCCATGGTGTATGCCTCCTCCCCCATCTCAACCGCTTCGTCATCTGTCTCTCTCCCCTCTTTGGAATATCCCTTCATCATGTGTCTCCCTCCTCCATTCCTCCTCCCACCTCCTCTCCAACTCTCCTTGGTTTATCCCCCCATTCCTCCACCTGTCCTCCCTGTTGACACTGCAGCGCTGCAGTGAGTATCGGGGATCCTATGCTGACGTCAGGGAGAAAACCCCAGTTGCACAACAGCTACTGAGGAGCATCCCGCTCCAGCCCACTACTGACTGCCTGGGAGAGGAGAGGCCAGAGGGAGAATCCCTCCTTGTAGACACAGGTTATGAGGCTTCTATTTAAAGACTATAAAATAATCATGATCAACAGTGAAAGACTGGAGATTCCTTTACAATGAACCCAGTTGTAGGCTAATCGTGCTGTTATTTTAGTCCGAGCACACTTGTAATGGTCTGCATTTTTTTGCGTAACTGTCCACAGTAGCAATAGCTCTGTACTCCTGTTGTGAATGTGATTATATCCATGGATCTATGAGTCTTGGTAGAAATAGCATATTGATTACAGCCTCAGTTCTGTACTGACTGAATCGTCCCAGCCTCTGTTCTGTACTGACTGAATCGTCCCAGCCTCAGTTTTGTACTGACTGAATCGTCCCAGCCTCAGTTCTGTACTGACTGAATCGTCCCAGCCTCAGTTCTGTACTGACGGAATCGTCCCAGCCTCAGTTCTGTACTGACTGAATCGTCCCAGCCTCAGTTCTGTACTGACTGAATCGTCCCAGCCTCAGTTCTGTACTGACGGAATCGTCCCAGCCTCAGTTCTGTACTGACTGAATCGTCCCAGCCTCAGTTCTGTACTGACGGAATCGTCCCAGCCTCAGTTCTGTACTGACTGAATCGTCCCAGCCTCAGTTCTGTACTGACTGAATCGTCGCAGCCTCAGTTCCACCGCACATCACTCAGTTTGAAGAGTGAACATTGGGTGGCGCTCTTTGCTAAGGAGAGAGAGAATAGAGGCAAGTTGGAAGAGAAGTGATGTAGTCGCTAGGTGACAGAATATACCCTGGCATGCGCCATCCCTATATCCAGTGTATTGGACAAGTGTCTTGTCAGGAATTATGAAATGAGGCTCTTCACAGCCTATTCTTAGTTTTACCTGGAAATTTGGATCAAGAGTATGGTAAATGGGTACTTTTTATTTTGCAGCATCTTTTGTTGCTTAGTCTAACTAACCTTCTCCTAAACACTTTCAACTAGCAAAACATCCACAACCTAACAGCTAAGAACGAAGCTAAGCTTTGTGTTTCTCATACCTTAATAAATACCCCACAAGCCTTCAGATCTAGTCGGTAATAGACTTCCTAGAACTGCATCTGAAGAGCATCCACTACGCTTACCAATACACTCCGTATCGGAGAGATATGCTCAGTGATGGCTTATGCAATGTGTCAAACATATCGTGTGAGTGTGTGTGTTTAAGGGTGCTGGCATGGGGTTAAGGAGATGGGTCTTGACACTCTAACCCATCTGTCTAAAGTTTAACTCTGTGTGTGTGTGTGTGTGTGTGTGTGTGTGTGTGTGTGTGTGTGTGTGTGTGTGTGTGTGTGTGTGTGTGTGTGTGTTAGGTGTCTACTCTGTAAGGATGTAGGGTCAATATGCCAGGGTGTATCTTGTTGAATAATTTTGCTTCTTGAAACTTCCAGACAAGTCCACCTGGTTGCTCATTTCACCATTGTGACATGTCTTCCTGACTGCTCATGGCAACATGTAGTGTAGTGGAGTAGTCTGTTCTGTCCTATCCCATCAGCTACTGGGCTCTGTGCTGTGGAGGGCCACGCAACACCTACTGCCAACTAACGAGAGAGAGAGCGAGGTAATGAGAAGTGTTAAATTGTATGCGTGTGTGTTCTTTACATTTCATAGTTACCTTGTCCACACATTCTCACCATAGTATATACATGCAAATCATAGCTATTGATTATACAGTCAAGCTGTTACAAATCAAATCTATTTTTTTTGGTCACATACACATGGTTAGCAGATGTTAATGCGAGTGTAGCAAAATGCTTGTGCTTCTAGTTCCGACCGTGCTGTAATATCTAACAAGTAATCAAACAATTTCCCACCTACTACTTTATACACACACAAGTGTAAAGGAATGAGTAAGGAATATGTACATATAAATATAATGATAAGTGATGGCCGTGCGGTATAGGCAAGATGCAGTGAATGAAATAGAGTACAGTATATACATATGAGATGAGTAATGTAGGGTATGTAAACATTATATAAACTGGCATTGTTTAAAGTGACTAGTGATACATTTATTACATCCAATTTTTAATTATTCAAGTGGCTAGAGATTGAGTCAGTATGTTGGCAGCAGCTACTCAATTTTAGTGATGGCTGTTTATCAGTCTGATGGCCTTGAGATAGAAGCTGTTTTTCAGTCTCTCGGTCCCAGCTTTGATGCACCTGTACTGACCTCGGCTTCTGGATGATAGCGGGGTGAACAGGCAGTGGCTCGGTTGGTTGTTGTCCTTGATGATCTTTTTGGCCATCCTGTGACATCGGGTGCTATAGGTGTCCTGGAGGGCAGGTAGTTTGCCCTCGGTAATGTGTTGTGCAGACCTCACTACCCTCTGGAGAGCTTTGCGGTTGTGGGCAGAGCAGTTGCCATACCAGGCGGTGATACAGCCCGACAGGATGCTCTCGATTGTGCATCTGTAAAAGTTTGTGAATGTTTTTGATGACAAGCCAAATTTCTTCAGCCTCCTGAGTTTGAAGAGGTGCTGTTGCCTTCTTCACCACGCTGTCTTTGTGGGTCGACCATTTCAGTTTGTCCGTGATGTGTATGCCGAGGAACTTAAAACGTTCCACCTTCTCCACTACTGTCCCGTCGATGTGGATAGGGGGGTGCTCCCTCTGCTGTTTCCTGAAGTCCACAATCATCTCCTTTGTTTTGTTGACGTTGAGTGTGAGGTTATTTTCCTGACACCACACTCCGAGGGCCCTCACCTCCTCTCTGTAGGCCGTCTCGTCTTTGTTGGTAATCAAGCCTACCACTGTTGTGTCGTCTGCAAACTTGATTGAGTTGGTGTGCATGGCCACGCAGTCATGGTGAACAGGGAGTACAGAAGAGGGCTGAAAACGCACCCTTGTGGGCCCCAGTGTTGAGGATCAGCGGGGTGGAGATGTTGTTGCCTACCCTCACCACCTGGGGGCAGCCCGTCAGAAAGTCCAGGGCCCAGTTGCACAGAGCGGGGTCGAGACCCAGGGTCTGACGAGTTTGGACGGTACTATGGTGTTAAATGCTGATGAGCACCATTCTTACACATCACCGATGCACTTGCTAATAAACTCACTCACCGAATCAGCGTATACATAAATGTTGTTGTCTGAGGCTATCCAGAACATATCCCAGTCCACGTGATCAAAGCAATCTTGAAGAGTGTAATCCTATTGGTTGGACCAGCATTGAACAGACCTGAGCACAGGCGTTTTCTGTTTTAGGTTCTGTCTATCGGTTGGGAGCAACAAAATGGAGTCGTGGTCAGATTTGCCGAAAGGAGGACGAGGGAGGGCTTTGTATGCGTTGCGGAAATTAGAGTAGCAATGATCCAGAATGCTGCCAGCCCGGGTCGCGCATTCGATATGCTGATGTTTTCAGATTAGCCTTGTTAAAAGCCCCAGCTACAATAAATGCAGCCTCAGGATATATGGTTTCCAGTTTACATAGAGTCCAATGAAGTTCTTTCAAGCCCTCCGAGGTGTCTGCTTGGGGGGGATATACACGGCTGTGATTATAATCAAAGAGATTTCTCTTGGTAGATAATGCGGTCGGCATTTGATTTTAAGGAATTCTAGGTCAGGCGAACAAAAGGACTTGAGTTCCTGTATGTTGTTATGATCACACCACGACTCGTTAATCATAAGGCATACCCCCTCGCCCTTCTTCTTACCAGAGAGATGTTTGTTTTTGTCAGCGCGATGCGTGAAGAAATTGGGTGGCTGTACCGACTCTGATAACATATCCCGAGTGAGCCATGTTCCCGTGAAACAGAGAATGTTGCAATCTCTGATGTCTCTCTGGAAGGCAACCCTTGTTTGAATTTCGTCTACGTTGTTGTCATGAGACTGGACATTGGCAAGTAGTATACTCGGGAGTGTTGAAGAATGTGCCCGTCTACGGAGCCTGACCAGGAGGCCGCTCCGTCTGCCCCTTCATCGGCGTCGTTGTTTTGGGTTGCCTACTGGGATCCGATCCATTGTCCTGGGTGGTGGTCCAAACAGAAGATCCGCTTCTGGAAAATCGTATGCCTGGTCGTAAAGTTGGTGAGTTGACATTGCTTTCAAATCCAATAGTTCTTCCCGGCTGTATGTAATAAGACTTAAGATTTCCTGGGGTAACAATGTAAGAAATAATAAAACAAAAAACTGCATAGATTCCGAAGAACGCGAAGCGAAGCGACCATCTCTGTCGGCGTCATTTTCTGGATCACCTTACATTCTCCTTCCTAACAGAAGAAATGTTGTTTTTAAAGCTGAAACACCTTTATATCCCTAGAGATGTTAGTTTGTCTTGTGAAGTGTCTGCCGCTGTGTCCAACAACACACCACAGAGCTAATGTAGGCGGTTAGCACCACACTGCTACTGTAGGCTGATGTAGGTTGTTACCATCACACTGATACTGTAGGCTGATGTAGATTGTTACCATCACACTGCTACTGTAGGCTGATGTAGGTTGTTACCTTCACACTGATACTGTAGGCTGATGTAGGTTGTTACCATCACACTGATACTGTAGGCTGATGTAGGTTGTTACCATCACACTGCTACTGTAGGCTGATGTAGATTGTTACCATCACACTGCTACTGGAGGCCAATGTTGGTTGTTACACCACATTTCTACTGTAGACTGATGTAGGTGGTCACCATCACACTGCTACTGTAGGCTGATGTAGGTTGTTACCATCACACTGCTACTGTAGACTGATGTAGGTTGTTACCACACTGCTACTGTAGGCTGATGTAGGTTGTTACCATCACACTGCTACTGTAGACTGATGTAGGTTGTTACCACACTGCTACTGTAGGCTGATGTAGGTTGTTACACCACACTGATACTGAAGGCTGATGTAGATTGTTACCATCACACTGCTACTGTAGGCTGATGTAGGTTGTTACCTTCACACTGATACTGCAGGCTAATGTAGGTTGTTACCATGACACTGCTACTGTAGACTGATGTAGGTTGTTACCACACTGCTACTGTAGGCTGGTGTAGGTTCTTACCACCACACTACTACTGTAGGCTGATGTAGGTTGTTACCAGCACACTGCTACTGTAGGCTGATATAGGTTGTTACCACACTGCTACTGTAGGCTGATGTATTTTGTTAGCACCACTCTGCTACTGTAGACTGATGTAGGTTGTTACCACACTACTACTGTAGGCTGATGTAGGTTGTTACCACACATGCTATTGTAGGCTGATGTAGGTTGTTACCACCACACTGCTACTGTAGGCTGATGTAGGTTGTTACACCACACTGCTACTGTAGGCTGATGTAGGTTGTTACCACCACACTACTACTGTAGGCTGATGTAGGTTGTTACCACCACACTACTACTGTAGACTGATGTAGGTTGTTACCACCACACTGCTACTGTAGGCTGATGTAGGTTGTTACCACACTGCTACTGTAGGCTGATGTAAGTTGTTACCACACTGATACTGTAGGCTAATGTAGATTGTTACCATCACACTGCTACTGAAGGCTGATGTAGGTTGTTTCATTCACACTGCTACTGCAGGCTGATGTAGGTTGTTACCATCACACTGATACTGTAGGCTGATGTAGGTTGTTACCATCACACTGCTACTGTAGGCTGATGTAGATTGTTACCATCACACTGCTACTGTAGGCTGATGTAGATTGTTACCATCACACTGCTACTGTAGGCCGATGTTGGTTGTTACACCACATTTCTACTGTAGACTGATGAAGGTTGTCACCATCACACTGCTACTGTAGGCTGATGTAGGTTGTTACCATCACACTGCTACTGTAGGCTGATGTAGGTTGTTACCATCACACTGCTACTGTAGACTGATGTAGGTTGTTACCACACTGCTACTGTAGGCTGATGTAGGTTGTTACCACACTACTACTGTAGGCTGATGTATGTTGTTACCACACTGCTACTGTAGGCTGATGTAGGTTGTTACCACCACACTACTACTGTAGGCTGATGTAGGTTGTTACCACACTGCTACTGTAGGCTGATGTAGGTTGTTACCACACTGCTACTGTAGGCTGATGTAGGTTGTTACCGCCACATTTCTACTGTAGGCTGATGTAGGTTGTTACCACACTGCTACTGTAGGCTGATGTAGGTTGTTACCACACTGCTACTGTAGGCTGATGTAGGTTGTTACCACCACACTACTACTGTAGGCTGATGTAGGTTGTTACCACCACACTGCTACTGTAGGCTGATGTAGGTTGTTACCACCACACTGCTACTGTAGGCTGATGTAGGTTGTTACCACCACACTACTACTGTAGGCTGATGTAGGTTGTTACACCACACTGCTACTGTAGGCTGATGTAGGTTGTTACCACACTGCTACTGTAGGCTGATGTAGGTTGTTACCATCACACTGCTACTGTAGGCTGATGTAGGTTGTTACCACACTGCTACTGTAGGCTGATGTAGGTTGTTACCACCACACTACTACTGTAGGCTGATGTAGGTTGTTAGCACCACACTGCTACTGTAGACTGATGTAGGTTGTTACCATCACACTGCTACTGTAGGCTGATGTAGGTTGTTACCAGCACACTGCTACTGAAGGCTGATATAGGTTGTTACCACACTGCTACTGTAGGCTGATGTATTTTGTTAGCACCACTCTGCTACTGTAGGCTGATGTAGGTTGTTACCACCACACTGTTACTGTAGACTGATGTAGATTTTTACCACACTACTACTGTAGGCTGATGTAGGTTGTTACCACACATGCTACTGTAGGCTGATGTAGGTTGTTACCACCACACTGCTACTGTAGGCTGATGTAGGTTATTACCACACTACTACTGTAGGCTGATGTAGGTTGTTACCACACATGCTACTGTAGGCTGATGTAGGTTGTTACACCACACTGCTACTGTAGGCTGATGTAGGTTGTTACCACCACACTACTACTGTAGGCTGATGTAGGTTGTTACACCACACTGCTACTGTAGGCTGATGTAGGTTGTTACACCACACTGATACTGTAGGCTGATGTAGGTTGTTACCACCACACTACTACTGTAGGCTGATGTAGGTTGTTACCACACTGCTACTGTAGGCTGATGTAGGTTGTTACCACACTGCTACTGTAGGCTGATGTAGGTTGTTACCACACTGCTACTGTAGGCTGATGTTGGTTGTTACCACACTGCTACTGTAGGCTGATGTAGGTTGTCACCACCACACTACTACTGTAGGCTGATGTAGGTTGTTACACCACACTGCTACTGTAGGCTGATGTAGGTTGTTACCACACTACTACTGTAGGCTGATGTAGGTTGTTACCACCACACTACTACTGTAGGCTGATGTAGGTTGTTACCACCACACTACTACTGTAGACTGATGTAGGTTGTTACCACCACACTGCTACTGTAGGCTGATGTAGGTTGTTACCACCACACTACTACTGTAGGCTAATGTAGGTTGTTACCACACTACTACTGTAGGCTGATGTATGTTGTTACCACACTGCTACTGTAGGCTTATGTAGGTTGTTACCACTACACTACTACTGTAGGCTGATGTAGGTTGTTACCACACTGCTACTGTAGGCTGATGTAGGTTGTTACCACCACACTACTACTGTAGGCTGATGTAGGTTGTTACCACCACACTGCTACTGTAGGCTGATGTAGGTTGTTACCACCACACTACTACTGTAGGCTGATGTAGGTTGTTACACCACACTGCTACTGTAGGCTGATGTAGGTTGTTACCACACTGCTACTGTAGGCTGATGTAGGTTGTTACCACACTACTACTGTAGGCTGATGTAGGTTGTTACACCACACTGCTACTGTAGGCTGATGTAGGTTGTTACCATGACATTTCACCTTTGTATCCTCTGCTTTGCTTTCTCGCTCTTTTCCGTATTCTTTCTTCCTCCCTTCTCTTTATCTTCTCCTTTTTCTCTTTCTCTCTGTGTCTTCCAGTTTGTATGTATCCATAGCAACGTGTGTGTGAGCTGCAAGTGTGTTTGTGTGTATGTGTGGCCTTTTGTCCGAGACTCAACGCAGTAATTACTGGAGTTTACCTCCATGATAATTAACCGTCACCCTTGTAATTGAAGGGGTCAAGTGAGCAAGATGATTGGCTCACCTCCTCTTTGCCTCCGCCTCCGCCATCACCCTCTCCTTCTCCCAATAATACCCTCTCTTCCTCCACCCACTCACCCCTATCTCTCTTCCCCTTACCCCACGCCCCTCAACCCTATCCCTCTTCCCCTTACCCCACCCCCCTCACACCTATCCCTCTACCCCTTACCCCATCTCCCTCACCACTATCCCTCTATCCCTTACCCAACCCCCCCCAAACCGATCCCTCTACTCCTTACCCCACCCACCTCAACCCTATCCATCTAATCCCTTACCCCACCCCCTCAGCCTTATGCTTTCTGTGTACTTTGAACCCACCTTACCCTCCTATAAGCCCTGAAGATGGGAGAGAACCCACCTTACCCTACCCGCCCGCCCAGTTGATTGGCCAGACAGCTGGCTGCCACCCTAGTGTGGAGCTTTGACTTTGAAAGTCTCCAGGTGTTCACAGAAGCATCTGCTCAGACGGAGTGTTATGATCCAGGCATAGAGGCACGGTCTCAGAACGTACTGTGTCCTTATGCACTGTGTCCTTATGTACTGTCCTTATACACTGTGTCCTTATATATTGTCCTTATGCACTGTATCATTATGTACTGTGTCCTATGTACTGTCCTTATGCACTGTGTCCTTATATATTGTCCTTATGCACTGTATCATTAGGTACTGTGTCCTATGTACTGTCCTTATACACTGTGTCCTATGTACTGTGTCCTATGTACTGTCCTTATACACTGTGTCCTTATGTACTGTGTCCTATGTACTGTCCTTATGCACTGTGTCCTTATGTACTGTGTCCTATGTACTGTCCTTATGCACTGTATCGTTATGTACTGTCCTTATGTACTGTTCTTATGCACTGTGTCCTTGTGTACTGTCCTTATGCACTGTCATTATGTACTGTTCTTATGTGATGTGTCATTATGTACTGTGCCCCTATGTACTGTCCTTATGCACTGTGTCCTTATGTACTGTGTTGTTATGTACTGTCCTTATGCACTGTCATCATGTGCTGTGTCATTATGTACTGTGCCCTTATGTACTGTCCTTATGCATTGTGTTCTTATGTACTGTGACCTTATGTACTGTCCCTATGCACGGTGTCCTTTTGTACTGTCCTTATACACAGCGTCCTTATGTACTGTGCCCTTATGCACTGTGTCCTTATGTACTGTTCTTATGCACTGTGTCCTTATGTACTGTCCTTATGCACTGCCATTATGTACTGCCATTATGTACTGTTCTTATGTACTGTGTCATTATGTACTGTCCTTATGTGCTGTGTCCTTATGTACTGTCCTTATGCACTGTGTTGTTATGTACTGGCCTTATGCACTGTCGTTATGTACTGTGTCGTTATGTACTTATGCCCTTATGTACTGTCCTTATGCATTGCGTTCTTATCTACTGTCCCTATGCACGGTGTCCTTATGCATGGTGTCCTTTTGTAATGTCCTTATGCACTGTGTCCTTATGTACTGTCCTTATCTTCACATAACTGTACAGAATAGTATCTATCCATATTTCTATATTTGTCTGTCTCAAATTCTATCTCTCTGGGCTCCACCCCTCTGTCTCTTGCTCTCTCTCTGGTCTCATGAAAAGAGATACATCTGTCATTTAGGAAGGAGAAAATAGATTTATCTGCCCTTTAGGAAGGAGAAAAGAGATTTATCTGATTATTTTAGGAAGGAGAAAAGACATTTATCTGCCCATTTAAGTTATTTATACTTTTACTTTTACTTTATATACCTAAGCATTTTTTAGCAATTACATTTACTTTTGATACTTAAGTATATTTAAATCCAAATACTTTAAAACTTTTACTCAAGTAGTATTTTACTGGGTGATTTTCACTTTTACTTGAGTAACTTTCTATTGAGGTATCTATACTTTTACTCAAGTATGACAATTGGGTACTTTTACACCACTGGGTAGAGGAGAGGAGGGTTTGGGGAGAGGAGGGTAGGGGGGAGGGGAGGGGAGGGTATGGTATTGGGAGAGGAGAGGAGGGTAGAGGTTTGGGGAGAGGAGGGTAGAGGAGGGCTTGGGGAGAGGAGGGTAGAGGAGAGGAGGGTAGAGGAGGTTTTGAGGAGAGGAGGGTAGAGGATAGGAGGGGAGAGGAGGGCTTGGGGAGAGGAGGGGAGAGGAGAGGAGGGTAGAGGAGGGTTTGTGGAGAGGAGGGTAGAGGAGAGGAGGGTAGAGGTTAGGAGGGGAGAGGAGGGGAGAGGAGGGTAGAGGAGAGAATGGAGAAGTGGGATGGAAAGAGCAAGAGCGAGATGGAGGATGAGAGACAAAGAAGGCATGAGAGGGTGAGGGAGGAAAGGACAGAGGTGGAGGGATGGAGTGGTAAAGTGGAGAATATGGATGGAGGAACAGTTTGTAAAGAGAGAATAGGTAGAGAAAGTGAGTGATGCTAAAAGGGGGTGGAGAAAAACAAGGAGGGAATGTTGTAGAGATGGGTGAGGGAAAGAGATGGAGAATCAGATAAGATGGAGAGAATGAGAGATGGAGAGAGAGATTGTTAGAGGAGATAAGGTCAGGTGTGGGTTTGACATCATCGTCATCAGCCTCTGTGTTTACTGTTGAACACATACTGAGAGGACACCTGGCGGGCTGTCCACACACACACACACACACACACACACACACACACACACACCCCCCCCCCCCCCCCCCCCCCCCCAGCGGCAGTTGGGCTGTGCTGTACCCGCTCTCACCCCTCACACTGGCGCTCTCCACAGTGCTGAAGCGGCCTCTGCTTTCCATATGTGATGGAGGGGGACAGGATCTATATTTAACTGCTCTTCATTTTTTACCACTGAGAAGTGTTTAGTCAGACCTGGGGTGCTGTTTCATGTATGATGACACACTCAGTCTCCAGGGAACTTTCTCATATCACCGCTGTTTTTTACATAGCTGACACAGATGAACAGGGAGGGGTGGGAGAGAAATGTGTGTGGGGGGAGGGTTGTGTTTGTAGGTGGTGGTATAGTTCCTCTCTTTTCCTGGCAGTGTGCGTGTACATGTGTAATTGTGTGTGCACTAGGGGAGGTTACGAATGAGGGCAGACCCAGGTTTCCTCCATGCCCGTGGCTGTGAGAAGTGGAGCAGAAGCATTCTAATACAGGTGCTCTTATGATCTTTCAGATGATCAAGAACAGCCCATCAACAGGCCAGATATAAGGTGCTGCAGTATGAATCTGGCTGTCTTAGACCTGAAGGCTACTGTGGACTCTAACCTGCTGTTCTGATGGAAATTGTCCTCACACACAAACACACTCACTCACGCAGGGAAGCCTGCTTAAGGTTACATAGCCGCGTTCTGACAGTTGCCTAGAAAATCGCACAGGGTACGGAGCAGAGAGGTGAAAACAAACCAATTGGTTTCCCCATTCCAGAGCAATGAACACACACAGAGTGAGTCACTAGAGCACAGGGCCACCGCTGAGCTTTACCCAGCCAGAAGGACAGGAACTAGGCAAGACAAGAAGGAGGGAAGGAGGAGAAAGATAGGTGGTGAAACGAGAGAGAGAGAGTGGCAAAGATATAACAATTATATTTAGAGGTTCAGAGAGCTGTACACTCATCTTTCTGTTATGGTAAAAATGATGTAGAAATGTTATCAATTATGTGTTATTTCCTCATCACTGCTTTGGAAAAAGCTCCCCCTCAATGCGTTTTAGTGTGTGTGTGTGTGTGTGTGTGTGTGTGTGTGTGTGTGTGCGTGTGTGTGTATATGTGTGTGTACATGTGTGCGTGAGCTTGTATGATGATACATACAGTAAGTTACTGTATGCCTGTTTTGTTCTTATATAATGGTTGCTATATGTGTGTGGGTGTGCTTTAGATTCATATTTTATTATTTAGGTGTGTGTGTGTGTCAGTGTGTAGCCCAGATGTATGTAATGTTAGCACACTGTCAGTCAAGCCTTTCTCCACTCACCTCCAGCTTTCCATTTCCCCCTTCCACTCATCCCCCTTTCCCCCTTCCACGCATCCCCCTTTCCCCCTTCCACGCATCCCCCTTTCCCCCTCCACTCATCCCCCTTTCCCCCCTCCACTTATCCCCCTTTCCCCCTTCCACTCATCCCCCTTTCCCCCCTCCACTCTTCCCCCCTTCCCCTCATCCCCCTCTTCCACTCACTCCACTTTCCCCCTTCCACTTATCCCCCTTTCCCCCTTCCACTCATCCCTCTTTCCCCCTTCCACTCATCCCCCTTTCCCCCCTCCACTCTTCCCCCCTTCCCCTCATCCCCCTCTTCCACTCACTCCACTTTCCCCCTTCCACTTATCCCCCTTTCCCCCTTCCACTCATCCCTCTTTCCCCCTTCCATTTATCCCCCTTTCCCCCTTCCACTCATCCCTCTTTCCCCCTTCCAATCACCCCCCTTTCCCCCTTTCACTTATCCCCCTTTCCCACTTCACTCCTCCCCCTCTTCCACTCATCCCCCTTCCCCCTTCCACTCATCCCCCTTTCCCCCTTCCACTCATCCCCCTTTCCCCCCTCCACTCTTCCCCTCTTCCAATCACTCCACTTTCCCCCTTCCACTCATCCCTCTTTCCCCCTTTCACTTATCCCCCTTTCCCCCCTTCACTCCTCCCCCTCTTCCACTCATCCCTCTTTCCCCCCTCCACTTATCCCCCTTTTCCCCTTCCACTCATCCCCCTCCCCCTCTTCCACTCATCCCCCTTCCCCCTATCCCCCTTCCCCCCCTCCACTCTTCCCCCTCCACTTATCCCCCTTTCCCCCTTCCACTCATCCCCCTTTCCCCCTTCCACTCATCCCCCTTTCCCCCTTCCACTCTTCCCACCCTCCACTTATCCCCCTTTCCCCCTTCCCCCCTTCCACTCATCCCCCTTTCCCCCTTCCACTCATCCCCCTTCCCCCTTCCACTCATCCCCCTTCCCCCTTCCACCCCCCCCCCCCCTTCCACTCATCCCCCTTTCCCCCTTCCACTTATCCCCCTTTCCCCCTTCCACTCATCCCCCTTCCCCCACTCCACTCATCCCCCTTTCCACCCAAATCCCACATCCCCCTGTAACTCTGAATAATGGAACAAGAATCTCTTGAAATGACTTCATCAATATTTAGTTAATAATGTGCATTTAATGTTTCCTTCTTATAATCCACCATAGTGCTCCTCTCCTCCTCCTTGTGTTCCCGTCTCCTCGACCACAACACACACCTCTCCACTCTCCATGGTACTTCCGCACAACTTGTGTGTTGTTTGGCAGGGGGAGGTCCAGAAACATACACACACACACACACACACACACACACACACACACACACACACACACACACACACACACACACACACACACACACACACACACACACACACACACACACACACACACACACACACACACACACACATGATATCGTGGGATCTGGATGTTTGAGCAACGGGGCAGAGGTGAAACGTCCCTTGAGTAGACAGAAGGCCTCGTCGGCTGCCGGGCTCCACACCAACCTACGGGTGCATCCCTTAAGGAGAAAAGTGAGAGGAGCAGTGACTGAGCTGAAGTTCCTGATGAAACGGTGGTAGAAGTTGGCAAACCCCAAAAACCTTTGTAACCCTTCTATGGTGGTTGGGACTGGTCATGAACTGACCGCATCTACCTTCTTGTCGTCAATCCTCACTCCCTGCGGGCTGATTTGGTAGCCTAAGAAGGAAACAGCCCTCTGATGCAATTGGCACTTCTCAGCCTTGATGAACAGGTGGTTAGCCAGGAGGTCATTCCAGGACTGCTTGAACGTGAGTGATGTGATCCTCCAGGGTAGCCGAGTAGATCAAGATGTCATCAATATACACGACCACCTGATGTCCAAGCATGTCCCTGAACAACTCATAAACTGGAACACTGATGGAGCATTGGCTAAGCCAAATGGCATTGCCAAGTACTCGTAGTGACCAGTCATTGTACTAAACGCAGTCTTCGACTCATCCCTCTCCCGGATGCGGATGAGATTGCAAGCACTCCGCAGGTCCAGTCTGGTAAAGCACTGGGCCCCGCCGAACTGTTCGATGGCTGCCGTCACCAACGGGAGAGGGTAACGGTATGTCGTGGTAATCTCATTGAGTCCTCTGAAGTGGAGACTGTGCTTTGGCAAAGTGGGTGGGGTTATATCCTGCCTGTTTGGCCCTGTCCGGGGGTATCGTCAGACCACAGTGTCTCTCGACCCCTCCTGTCTCGGCCTCCAGTATTTATGCTGCAGTAGTTTATGTGTCGGGGGCTAGGGTCAGTCTGTTATATCTGGAGTATTTCTCCTGTCTTATCTGGTGTCCTGTGGGAATTTAAGTATGCTCTCTCTAATTCTTTCTTTCTTTCTCTCGGAGGACCTAAGCCCTAGGACCATGCCTCAGGACTACCTGGCCTGATGACTCCTTGCTGTCCCCAGTCCACCTGGCCGTGCTGCTGCTCCAGTTTAAACTCTTCTGCCTGCGGCTATGGAAACCTGAACTGTTCACCAGACATGCTACCTGTCCCAGACCTGCTGTTTTCAACTCTAGAGTAGAGGTCGACCGATTAATCGAATGGCCCATTAATTAGGGCCGATTTCAAGTTTTGATAACAATCAGAAATCGGTATTTTTGGGCGCCGATTTCCGATTATTATAAAAAAAAACTACAAAAAACTTTTTATACCTTTTTATTTAACTAGACAAGTCAGTTAAGAACACATTCTCATTTTCAATGACTGCCTAGGAACTGTGGGTTAACTGCCTTGTTCAGGGGCAGAACAACAGATTTTCACCTTGTCAGCTCAGGGGTTTCAATCTTGCAACCGCACAGTTAACTAGTCCAACGCTCTAACCATTACACTCCACGAGTAGCCTGCCTGTTACGCGAATGCAGTAGATGCCAAGGTAAATTGCTAGCTAGCATTAAACTTATCTTATAAAAAACAATCATTCATAATCACTAGTTATAACTACTAATCCAGTTTAGCAGGCAATATTAACCAGGTGAAATTGTGTCACGTCTCTTGCGTTCATTGCCGCAGAGTCAGGGTATATGCAACCATTTGGGCTGCCTGGCTCATTGCGAACTAATTTCCCTGAATTTTACATAATTATGACATACATTGAAGGTTGTACAATGTAACAGGAATATTTAGACTTAGGGATGCCACCCGTTAGATGAAATACCGAACGGTTCCGTATTTCACTGAAATAATAAACGTTTTGTTTTCGAAATGATAGTTTACGGATTCGATCATATTAATGACCAAAGGCTCGTATTTCTGTGTGTTATTATGTTATAATTAAGTCTGATTTTATAGAGCAGTCTGACTGAGCAGCAGCAGGCCCGTAATCATTCATTCAAACAGCACTTTCGTGCGTTTTGCCAGCAGCTCTTCGCAAGCACAGCGCTGTTTATGACTTCAAGCCTATCAGCCTAATGGCTGGTGTAACCAATGTGAGATGGCTAGCTAGTTAGCTGGGTGTGCGCTAATACTGTTTCAAACGTCACTCGCTTTTAGATTTGGAGTAGTTATTCCCCTTGCGCTGCAAGGGCCGCGGCTTTTGTGGAGCGATGGGTAACGATGCTTCGAGTGTGGCTGTTGTCGATGTGTTGCTGGTTCGAGCCCAGGTAGGGGCGAGGAGAGGGACGGAAGCTATACTGTTACACTGGCAATACTAAAGTGCCTATAAGAACATCCAATAGTCAAAGGTATATGAAATACAAATGGTATCGAGAGAAATAGTCCTATAAATACTATATTAACTACAACCTAAAACCTCTTACCTTGGAATATTGAAGTCTCATGTTAAAAGGAACCACCAACTTTCATATGTTCTCATGTTCTGAGCAAGGAACCTTTTACATGGCACATATTTTACATGGCACATTTTTTACATGGCACATATTTTACATGGCACATATTTTACATGGCACATATTTTACATGGCACATATTTTACATGGCACATTTTTTACATGGCACATATTTTACATGGCACATATTACTTTCTTCTCCAACACTTTGTTTTTGCATTATTTAAACAAAATTGAACATGTTTCATTATTTATTAGAGGCTAAATTGATTTTATTGATAAAGAGTTATCAAGAGACAGAGAAAGAGTCTTATATTCGGTTCTCCTGCTACTTCCATTGCTTGAGTCAGTATTCTGTAACGGAGACGCTGTGAGTCGAGAGGCAAGTGCAGGTGAAACGTTTAATACAACAACAAACATGAAATGAGACAACATAACAGTGGTGTTTACACATGAACACAGTAACAATACTGACTGAGGAAGGAACCCAAGGGAGTGACAGAGATAGGGGAGGTAATCAGGAAGGTAATGGAGTCCAGGTGAGTATCATGATGATCTGCAAGTATGCGTAATGATGGATGCCAGGTATGCGTAATGATGGATGCCAGGTATGCGTAATGATGGATGCCAGGTGTGCGTAATGATGGAGGCCAGGTGTACGTAATGATGGATGCCAGGTGTGTGTAATGATGGAGGCCAGGTGTACGTAATGATGGATGCCAGGTGTAAGTAATGATTGATGCCAGGTGTGCGTAATGATGGATGCCAGGTGTGCATACTGATGGATGCCAGGACCGGTGGTTAGCATACCGGCCACGTAGAATGCCGGAGGGGAGGCCACTGCAGGGTCCTCTGTTATGGCACAAGATAACTCTTTACAGTCTGTCTTCTGCATGTCAGCTGTTATGGCAGAAAGCCCACTTCACCAGTACACAATGACGATGAACACTGAACTATATCTATCTAAGAGTTAGAATGAGCATGTATTGGACTGGAAACTACAGTATTCAGAATATACTATCTTACAGTAACTGTCTGGATGGCATACGTGTGTTGGTACAGCAATTGTGTGGGAGGATAGCAGCTCTCTCTCTCTCTCGCTCTCTCACTCGCGCGCCCTCTCTCTCGCTCTCTCGCTCTCTGCGCCCTCTCTCTCGTGCTCGCTCTCTCTCTCAGGGGCGATGGAAAGGGGATACCTAGTCAGTTGCACAACTGAATGCAACTTTCTCTTTCTCCCGCTCCCCCTCTTCTCTCTGTTCCCGTCTATTTCTCTTTCTTTCTCTGTTCCTCTCTCTTGCTCTCTCTCTCCCTGATTGAGGTTTCTGGTGAATGTCCTCAGTGGTCCAGGAAAAGGTCTTTCTCTTTTGCCCCCACCGCTCCTACCGCCAGACTGCTCAGAGCCCCCCCACCCCTCCTACCACCAGACTGCTCAGAGTTCCCCCTCCTACAAACCCCCGTGCCCACTCGCCTCCTCACCTCGCCTAACTCCACCTCGCACTGATCCCACGCATAGTACATGGAGCAGGAACACAAACCGCTCTGGCTCTATCAATCCACTGTCTGCCAGCTCTGGTTTTCTCAGCCTACCTTCCTGTTGTTTGTTTTCTCAGCCTGATCACTAGAAATAGACTTCGATTTTGGGCGTTTGAAAAGGTCCTGAGAACATCGATATATACCTTCCTCGGCACTCACAAAAACAATAAAATACAATTGCACAGCACTGGGCAGGGACTCGTGATGCTCAGAGCCGAAGCATGTTGCTCAGACCACTGCCCCACCACAGTTCACAATGCTCTAGAGAGCCGTGAGAATACTTGATGATACTTGGTGGTAATAATGAGTTGTTTTTTTATTATTTTGTTTTAAGCCTTCCCAAAACCATAAACCTAACCTTAAAGGGATACTTTGGGATTTACTTTGGGATTTTGGCAATGAAGCCCTTCAGCTACTTTTCCAGCACACAGAGACATAAATGTTCATATGACTCTGGGGTAGTAGATAAAGGTCTTCATTGCCAAAATCCTGAAGTATCCCTTTAAAGCGACAATCAGCAGTAGAAACAATAAATCAAATCAAATCAAATCAAATCAAATTTTATTTGTCACATACACATGGTTAGCAGATGTTAATGCGAGTGTAGCGAAATGCTTGTGCTTCTAGTTCCGACAATGCAGTAATAACAAGTAATCTAACTAACAATAACGCCCCAGGTTTGTTAAAAAACTGAGGGATGGGATTGGAGAAATGTAACCTCTCAAATTCATAGACAGCTATGGATACAAGGACTGACCATCCATGATATCAAAATTATACTTTGAACCCTGTTTTGAGCCTGTATGGTCTTTGTTTACATTTTCTTTGTTACAATCATAGGAGCAAAAACAAGCATATATTTTGGGTTCTGATGGAGTACGACATGAGGCATTTCTAAGTTATATTTTTCAAGAATCAATGGCTACATATACACCCTCTGATCTGTTTCACCTGTCTTTGTGATTTTCTCCACCCCCCTCCAGGTGTCGCCCATCTTTCCCATTATCCCCAAGTGTATTTATACCTGTGTTCTCTGTTTGTCTGTTGCCAGTTCGTTTTGTCCGTCAAGCCTACAAGCGTTTTTCCCCTTGGTCTTATCTTTTTTCTATAGTTCCTGTTTTCTAGCTTCCACGATTTTGACCATTCTGCCTGCCCTGACCCTGAGCCTGCCTGCCATCCTGTACCTTGTCACACCACACTGGATTATTGACCTCTGCCTGCCCTGACCCTGAGCCTGCCTGCTGCTTTGTACCTTTTGGACTCTGAACAGGATTACTGACCTCTGCCTGCCCTGACCCTGAGCCTGCCTGCCATCCTGTACCTTGTCCCACCACACTGGATTATTGACCTCTGCCTGCCCTGACCCTGAGCCTGCCTGCTGCTCTGTACCTTTTGGACTCTGAACAGGATTACTGACCTCTGCCTGCCCTTGACCTGCCCCCTATTCTAGTAATAAACTTGTGTTACTTCGACACTGTCTGCATCTGGGTCTTCCCTAAAACAGGATACATTTCTAAGTAAAATGGATGTAACATCTGCTGATTGCCCCTTTAACCACTTGAATGAATGCCTAAACTGTTAACGTTTTAGTTGTTTCTGTTCATACCCTGTAACCATGCAGAATTAATGCATTAATAAGACGTTCATCCATAATACTGTCGGATTTCCAAGGGAAACTATGAGATCTTGTTTTGTTGTTTTGTTTGTCATCATCCTATATTTCTTTGTCTCCCAATATATTTTCCTCTCTCTTCCTTTCTTGCTCAACCTTGGCCTGTTATTCTGTCTCTGCCACTTGCGCACAATCTGGACTGATTTATTGTTACCTTCTCAGGGAATTGTGTGTGTGTGTGTGTGTGTAGGGTCAGGCATGCCAGAGAGGAGAGTCTCAGAGCAATAAGGCAGTAATCTCCTTTAACACTCACAGAGACTTTCACCTCCCCCATTCTTCCTCTCTCTCTGAGGGGGAGATCATATTACATCTAAATGGCAGGAGAGAGCCTGAGTCCCACCATGTACACCGTTTATTAAGAAGATGAGAACACCATCAGTCTCCATAGACAGACATTGCTTGCTGGACCTGGGACTAATACAGTAATACTGCGTACCTGAGATTTGGACAGGTCAAAGTGTGTCACACACCACTTTCTGTTGACACGGATGACTATAAACTCTCATATGCCGACAACGCTACTTCCATGATAGCCCTAGGCCGGGTTTCAATTCGAGAGAAAGAAAGAGAATATACAGAGGAGAGATTTGGAGCCCTGTCAGTGAGGAGAGTCAGAGAGACAGAGTGAGGAGTGTGTGTGTGCTGCCCTCAGGCTAACGCCTACGACATACTCTTGACAATAAAGCAGGCGTAGAACGAGAGCAAACACCAGGAACAATGGGGATCCTGAACACTGGGATATATTGATACAAGGCGACTGATGTGATTCTGTAACATACTCAGTGAAACCACCATGAATTCTTCTGTGTACTGTAATCCTTCTGCTCTTGCCAGACCAGGGTTCCAAAGTGTAATTTTTTGGGAGAAATCCTGGTTGGAGGATTCCAAATTTTCAGCTTATTCCCTATTAATTCTGGGAATATTCCAACCGTAATTTCTGGAAAACTGGGGTATTTTGGGAAAGTTAACCGAACTTTGCAACCCTGGTCACTGTTTGACTGTAAGTGCTGCAAATGCATTCCTTAAAAAAGCCAAGGTAAAATGACAGACGGACAGAAGACAACACACACTCCATTACGTCCAATTTTTATCAATAACACCAAATATTAAATATTGAAGTGAAACAATTATCCTTGTTAACCAACCAGCCGTCACCAGTGACCATCTCTCTCTTTTCTACGTTCCTCAGCTCTTCAACTGTCTCTATAGCAACCACTGTAGGCAGGCAGTGATAGAGAGTAGCTTGTGCTGGGCTGACTAATGTTTTCCTAGCAACACGCTAAACTAAAGCCTTCCCCCCTGGCCACGTTTGATGTTGTCCCACTGGTACTCTGCTCAAAGGGTTAACATTCTCCTCCTGCCAGGGCAGTGTTAGCTAGCAGAGCTGTTTATAATTATCTCTTTGATGTTCGGCGGTGACGGCCATGCCGGGTTATCTGGCGGTGTTCGAAGGCGGCTCGTGGCGCCTCAACGAGGCCTGACATTGATGCTAAAGCTAAAAGAATAGGTCAATGTGTCTGCCGGTTTGTAATTCCACTACAAACGAGATGCCGCCGCTGATCGGAGCGCGGCTCGCAACGAGCCCGGGGAGACTGTGTCAGCTAGCGTTAGACGGAGGGACGCAAGGCATGTTGACACTGGTCAGACGCGAGCGGGCAGAGTAGCGGCCAGGGTGGGCATCAGGAGAGCACAGGGCAGGGCAGCTGTATAGAGCTGTTGTCCCCTCTGGCTGGCAGCAGTGGCAGGAAACAGACCAGGAACTTCCTGTCATCAGAGAAACAAGACAAGCTGTCTGGGTTAAACATGCTATTCATTTAGACTGAAGATTGCGCCATGTTAAATACTGACAACACTGATTAATGGCATGACTGTGGATGTGTGTGATGGGTTTGAGTGTGTGTGAGGCATGAATCCTTCACCAATAAAATGATCTTACTGCAGAACCCTGTCAACATGGTCACTATACAGCCACAGGCCTAACTTAGCAGAATTATAGGCCCATAGGTCTGACACACAAATAGAGTTCATATACTGTCAATGCAGCATGGAGCGGTTGAGGCGTGTCTGTGTAATGTTACATGCTGGGTAAAGGTGTCAGGGTAGGATTCCCTTTCAGACAGCTTCATTAGAGCCTGCTGCCGGGATGGAACCTCCATCAATCAGACGCTCTGTGATAGATTGATCTGCCTCCACCACACTCTTCCATTCCTCTCTTCCTCTCTTAGAGATTACCTCTATCACAACTTCACAGAATGAGAGCACATGAAAGAGAGAGAGACTAGTTTTACTGTAGCCAGGCCCTCAAAGCCTACTTATCGTTGCTGGCCACCATTTGAAAGTGTGATGTGAGAGTAACTTTGAAAGAGAGAGATATAGGGAATATTCTGTTGCGTAATGTCATGTGCAGCTTTACTCAAGACGGCTACCTCTATGTGACTGCGGTCTATGTGCACACTGCTACTCAGCACAGGTTCCAGAAGACATGCCGAGCTTGAGAACATTTCCCTCATCAAGGAGAAATCCAGGAAAGATCATGAGATCACACCAGCAGGCTGCTACTAACGATGCACTCAAAGCAGTTAGAAAGATCCAAAGCAAAATGATTATACAGTAGTAACACACCTTTCTATAAATCTGTCCTGTTCCAGATAGCTAGCTGGTTCCTTTCCTTATTAAACACATTCATCATAAATCAGTGAACAAAACCCCCCTCTTCGCCCTCCTGTGTTCCAGCTGTCGACGCTGGAGCGTATCATGTGCTGTGACTGGCTCATAAAACAAGGCTAATGCCCAGGGAGGAGGAACATGATGATCTGCCAAGCCTCTCCTCTCTCTCTCATCCCAGATAGACATAGAAACACTGGTTGCTGAATGTCTTAACGATGCTAGAGTTTAATCCAGTTGTTGGTGGAACTAAAAGGTATATAGTACTGTTCAATATCCGCTTACTCACTGTGCGTGCTTGTGTGTGTGAGTGTGTTGATGTGTGATTTGTGAGGAACTACCTATTGAAATGAGGGTTTGTGTAGCGCTGCGTAAAAAGGTTTTACAGTAAAAATACACACACACACGCACACACACGCACACACACACACACACACACACACACACACACACACACACACACACACACACACACACACACAGACACACACAGACACACACAGACACACACACACACACACACACACACACACACACACACACACACACACACACAACAAATAAGCACTGTCATCTTTTAACCCTTGTTCACACTGCAGGCCTTAAAACAAATCAGTTTTGCAATACTGGCTGTCCAAACATGAAGTGACCATGGGTGTGTTCTGAAATGTAATATGTAGTGCCAGAGTGCACTCAGTGTGCTCTGGGAGTTCATAAATTCAGAGCCTTGTCAGATTGTCCAGTTCATAAATTCAGAGCGTTTCACTCAGAGCATTCAGAGCGCATCCTGGACGCTCTGGCCGGTGAGTAGGGTTGATCAGAATGTTCTAGCCTCACAACGGCAGTCATGCACCCAAGCTAACTGGCTAACGTTGGCTAGCTTGCTAGCTACTTCCAGAAACAAATGAGAGAACACCTCACTCTGCCCATTTAACTCGCCCTAGCAGATATGGTTAGGCTATTTTCATATTATCCAGAGAGTTGGTGACTGTAACTCTGCTGCTGGCAACAATTGAATTACTCTTTTTGGCCTACGTTTACTGACACCGGCCACATTCAACGGGTGTTGAGCTGTTGTGAATTCATCAGTTTTTCTGTGCTCTGGCACACAGACGAGAGTGCACTGAAATCGGAGTAGAATTTATGAAAGCACCCCAAATCGAATTTGTGTGTTTTCAGACAACAGTCATTTGCTGACATGGATACTCTCATTGTCATAGTAACGACAGTTGTGTGTTCAGTGGTGTAGGCTGATTGGTGGTGATGCTCGTGGTTCTTATCACTCAGAAGTTCTGTAGCAAGCTAAGGGGACAACAATGACTGCCATGGACGTGTCCCAGTTGCTTTGAATGTTCAAAATCATAGTGTAAGGACAATTTTAAACCCTCAAAGGATAGGGGATCCAACTTTCAGTCATTTTTGGTTAGCCACAGCAGTCAACTAGCTCAGGGTTTTCCAAACTCGGTCCTGGGCCCCCCCTGGGTACACATCTATTTTTTTGCCCTAGAACTACACAGCTGATTCAAATAACCAACTCATCATCAAGCTTTGATTATTTGAATCATCTGTGTAGTGCTAGGGGCAAAAAACTAGACGTGCGCCCAGGGGAGGCCCAGGACCAAGTTCGGGAAACCCTGAACTAGCTAGCTAGGTAACGGTTTAGCTTTCACTCATTTGTTTGTAAACAATTAACAAGCTAGTTAGCTACCACATGTTCTGGTCATGTCATCAGAGTAGCTAGCAAGCAACAAGATATGCCAAATAACAGTCTAAAAACCATTTCAAGGCAAATAAATCAGATTTGACCGTTCAGACACAAGTCGCATGGCCAGGAATCAGATTTGTAGCTGACGTCAAACCACCTACGAAGGTGGTTTGAAATGTGGCTAGAAAGATCTGATTCCATATGATTTTTGTCTGTTCGTACTTCAGGAAAAATAACAGATATGAATCGGATATGCAATTTTGAAACTGCCAATGTTAACAGGGCTTTAGAGGTGTTTGAGAAAGCGACATTGTGGGCTTTGGTGAACAGGCGTTATGTAGATGCATTTAATTGTGCGATTGTTTGAAACGAGGGGACAAGCGTGGGGAGTAATTATGGATTGAAGTGGCAACATTCACTGCCTGGGTCAGTGAATATGGAGCTTTATGCTTTCACAGGAAGCAGCTTAATGATGGAAAAGCGCCGGCTTTAAAACAAGAAGTCATGTCCGATATGTTGAAGCTAAATGAGGATGTTATTTCTCTTTTGTTGTCTGTCAATCTCCCTCAGCCCAGAAAAAAATGTCCTTCTGAGAAGTAGCAGCTGGGAAAAAGAACAGGTTTTAAGAAACCTTCTGACACATCCATCTTTGTTTCTGGGAGATAAGTCAACAGGAGTGCACAGCAAAGGATGGTGGGGTAGCTGGAGGATTCCCATTTCCCATAGATCTCTTTAACCTATTTAGACTTCAAATCAAAGTTTATTTGTCAAGTGCACCAAATGCTTACTTACAGGCTCTAACCAATAGTGCGAAGAAAAAGGTATGTGTGTGTGTGTGTGTGTGTGTGTGTGTGTGTGTGTGTGTGTGTGTGTGTGTGTCTAAAGAAAGTAAAGAAATTAAACAACAGTAAAAATACATTTGAAAATAAGAGTAGCAAGGCTATATACAGACACCTGTTAGTCAGGCTTATTTAGGTAGTATGTACATGTGGGTATGGTTAAAGTGACTATGCATATATGATGAACAGAGAGTAGCAGTAGCGTGAAAGAGGGGTTGGTGGGTGGTGGGTGGTGGGACACAATTCAAATAGCCCGGTTAGCCAATGTGCAGAAGCACTGGTTGGTCGGCCCAATTGAGGTAGAATGTACATGAATGTATAGTTAAAGTGACTATGCATATAAGATAAACAGAGAGTAGCAGCAGCGTAAAAGAGGGGTTGGGGGGGGCACACAATGCAAATAGTCTGGGTAACCATTTGGTTACCTGTTCAGGAGTCTTATGGCTTGGGGGTAAAAACTGTTGAGAAGCCTTTTTGTCCTAGACTTGGCACTCCGGTACCGCTTGCCATGCGGTAGTAGAGAGAAGAGACAGTCTTGAAGAGGGCACGACAAAGCATATTCCCCCTCAGGTAACTAAAAATAATTGGCATGGGTCCTGAGATCCTCATAAGGTTCTACAGCTGCAACATTGAGAGCATCCTGACCGGTTGCATCACTGCCTGATAGGGCAATTGCTCGACATCCGACCACAAGGCCGCGTACCGCCCAGTACATCACTGGGGCAAAGCTGCCTGCCATCCAGGACCTCTACACCAGGCGGTGTCAGAGGAAGGCCCTAAAAATTGTCAAAGACCCCAGCCACCCCAGTCATAGACTGTTGTCTCTACTACCGCATGGCAAGCGGTACCGGAGTGCCAAGTCTAGGACAAAAAGGCTTCTCAACAGTTTTTACTCCCGAGCCATAAGACTCCTGAACATTGGCTAACCGGGCTATCTGCATTGTGTCCCACCACCCACCAACCCCTCTTTCACGCTACTGCTACTCTCTGTTCATCATATATGCATAGTCACTTTAACCATATAGTACATGTACATACTACCTCAATCAGCCTGACTAACCGGTGTCTGTATATAGCCTTGCAACTCTTAATTTCAAATTTATTTTTAATGTTGTTTTATTTCTTTACCTACACACACACACACACACACACCTTTTTTCACACTATTGGTTAGAGCCTGTAAGTAAGCATTTCACTTTAAGGTCTACTACACCTGTTGCATTTGGTGCACGTGACAAATAAACTTTGATTAGACTTTTATTTGATCCAGCCCTAAGTTGGAGGTTAAAACAATTCTTAGTGGTCGCCAAAGTTCTGAAGCATGTCTTTAAATCCTATTTATTACTACCAAACCAATGGAATTCAAGTCTCCTCTGTGAGCCGAAGGTGGTTGGCATGTTCACTTTAGTGGATCCAGCCCAGGTCTGTTCCTGCTGTGTCGCCTTTTAAGTCTTCCCATCTTATATATGCCCCCCCCCCTCTCTTCTCCACCACCATCAGACTGAATTAAATGTGCTTTAATTTGTTTCTCTCTTTATTTGTTGTTCTTCATCTGGGGTAACGTGTGTGGGAAGTCTTAGATACCTGGAACTGGTACCGTGGGACGGCAGCTGTGCCTATGATTGAGTCGCATGACAGAAGTGTTCTCATTAGTTGTCTACAAATGATATGAAAAGAGGCATGCTGCAAAGAGAAAAGAGGGGAGGGTAGGGAGAAGAGGAAAGGAAGGGGAAAAAGAGGGAGAGGGAGAGGGGAGAAGAGGTAAGGAAGGGGAGAAAGAGGGAGAGGGGATGGGGATTGGAGGAAAGGAAGGGGAGAATGAGGGAGAGGGAGAAGAGGAAAGGAAGGGGAGGGAAGAAGAGACAAATAAATTGAGAGGGAAAGGAAGGGGTAGAGGGGATAAGTGGAAATGAAGGGGAGGGAAGAGGAAAGGAAGGGGGAGAGGGGATAAGTGGAAATGAAGGGGAGGGAAGAGGAAAGGAAGGGGTAGAGGGGATAAGTGGAAATGAAGGGGAGAGAAGAGGAAAGGAAGGGGGAGAGAGGGAGAGGGGATAAGTGGAAATGAAGGGGAGAGAAGAGGAAAGGAAGGGGGAGAGAGGGAGAGGGATAAGTGGAAATGAAGGGGAGAGAAGAGGAAAGGAAGGGGGAGAGAGGGAGAGGGATAAGTGGAAATGAAGGGGAGAGAAGAGGAAAGGAAGGGGGAGAGAGGGAGAGGGGATAAGTGGAAATGAAGGGGAGAGAAGAGGAAAGGAAGGGGGAGAGAGGGAGAGGGATAAGTGGAAAGGAAGGGGAGAGAATAGGAAAGGAAGGTGGGAGAGAGGGAGAGGGATAAGTGGAAATGAAGGGGAGAGAAGAGGAAAGGAAGGGGGAGAGATTTTGATACAGATACTAGGTTTAGTATCACGATAGTCAATACCAAAATCGAGACTGAATATTTTTTCCAGGTCTTTGCTCTCAAAATTCTTCATAGAAAAACAACCAAAATTGTCTGTTCCACAATAATACTTAAACCACATCAGGTGACCACTTTTGAGTTCTGAAAATGTTGATTTGTTTGTGTTGCTACACTTTAATTCCAGTGTGCAGGCACTTAGCACTGTTGTTTGGTTAGCTGTGTTTTTGTAGCGCACATGTGAAGGAGTATGCTAAAGAAATGGCCACTAGATTGATGCAAACAATCATGGTTCTGATTTTATTGAGAAGGTTTTTGGGGAAGCATTTTCATCTACCCGAAGACGGTTATCATTAGCATCGCTAACGGCTACAGAAAGTGGGAGACCAGAACAATGTGCACCACACACACAGACAGGGGCGTTGCCTCTTCAGAAAGTTGCAGCAAATATGAATCACTGATGCATTCTGTTCACGTCTCATGATGAAATTGGTGAAAATAATAGGTTTTCTAATAAGTTCTATACATTTAGTTGATTTCCAAGCATGACACAGATTTTATAGAATAAATTAATGTAACACAATACTAGTACCATACTGTTTTTCATGTGGCAGTATGAGAAAAAGTACAGACATTTCAGTCTACTGTGTAGCACTAGCACACACACACATATACACACATCACATACACACGCGGTCACAAGGTGCATTGCAATTTTTCTCTGTCATTATTATACAATCTATTAATTAATGAGAAGTATAATAGAATGAGTTAAATCCTCTGTTGAGGCTAATTATCATGTCTTTGATACTAAAGTGAGGGGAGAGAGGGAATGAGAGAGGAAATGAAATGAAAGAGAGAAAGAATGAAAGAGAGAGAGAAGGAAAGAGAGGGATAATGGAAGAGAGAACGAGAGAGAGGAAATGAGAGACAATGAAAGAGAGAGATAATGGAAGAGAGAACGAGAGAGAGGGAATGAGAGAGAGAGAATGAGAGAGAGAGCTCCATACATTCTCAGTCAACGGAATAAGGGAATTGGGGAGAGGAACATCATCACCATGGTGAAAGAAGAACATTCTCTGTTTTTGCTGCTTCCCAACACTGCATCTGGAGTTGACAGCTCCTCTGTTCAACACTGCATCCAGAGACGACAGCTCCTCAGTTCAACACTGCATCCGGAGACGACAGCTCCTCAGTTCAACACTGCATCCGGAGACGACAGCTCCTCAGTTCAACACTGCATCCGGAGACGACAGCTCCTCAGTTCAACACTGCAGCCGGAGACGACAGCTCCTCAGTTCAACACTGCATCCGGAGACGACAGCTCCTCAGTTCAACACTGCATCTGGAGACGACAGCTCCTCAGTTCAACACTGCATCTGGAGTTGACAGCTCCTCAGTTCAACACTGCATCCGGAGACGACAGCTCCTCAGTTCAACACTGCATCCGGAGACAACTGCTCCTCAGTTCAACACTGCATCCGGAGACAACAGCTCCTCAGTTCAACACTGCATCTGGAGTTGACAGCTCCTCAGTTCAACACTGCATCCGGAGACGACAGCTCCTCAGTTCAACACTGCATCCGGAGACGACAGCTCCTCAGTTTAACACTGCATCCGGAGACGACAGCTCCTCAATTCAACACTGCATCCGGAGACGACAGCTCCTCAATTCAACACTGCATCCGAAGACGACAGCTCCTCAGTTCAACACTGCATCTGGAGAAGACAGCTCCTCAGTTCAACACTACATCTGGAGACGACAGCTCCTCAGTTCAACACTGCATCTGAAGACGACAGCTCCTCAGTTTAACACTACATCCGGAGACCACAGCTCCTCAGTTCAACACTTTATCCGGAGACGACAGCTCCTTAGTTCAACACTGCATCTGGAGTTGACAGCTCCTCAGTTCAACACTGCATCCGGAGACGACAGCTGCTCAATTCAACACTGCATCCGGAGACGACAGCTGCTCAATTCAACACTGCATCCGGAGACGACAGCTCCTCAATTCAACACTGCATCCGGAGACGACAGCTGCTCAATTCAACACTGCATCCGGAGACGACAGCTCCTCAATTCAACACTGCATCCGGAGACGACAGCTTCTCAGTTCAACACTGCATCCGGAGATGAGAGGTCCTCAGTTCAACACTCCTTAGTTCAACACTACATCCAGAGATGAGAAAGTCCTCAGTTCAACACTACATCCAGAGATGAGAGGTCCTCAGTTCAACACTCTTCAGTTCAACACTACATCAAGAGATGAGAGGTCCTCAGTTCAACACTGCATCCGGAGATGAGAGGTCCTCAGTTCAACACTCCTCAGTTCAACACTACATCCAGAGATGAGAGGTCCTCAGTTCAACACTGCATCCGGAGATGACAGGTCCTCTGTTTAACACTGCATCCGGAGACGACAGCTCCTCAGTTCAACACTGCATCCGGAGACGATAGCTTCTTAGTTCCACACTGCATCCGGAGACGACAGCTCCTCAGTTCAACACTGCATCCAAAGACCATAGCTCTTTAGTACCACACTGCATCCTGTGATGACAGCTCCTCAGTTCAACACTTTATCCAGAGTTGAGAGGTCCTCAGTTCAACACTGCAATCGGAGATGAGAGATCCTCAGTTCAACACTACATCCAGAGATGAGAGGTCCTCAGTTCAACACTCCTCAGTTCAACACTACATCCAGAGATGACAGGTCCTCAGTTAAACACTACATCCAGAGTTGAGAGGTCCTCAGTTCAACACTCCTCAGTTCAACACTACATCCAGAGATGAGAGGTCCTCAGTTCAACACTACACCCAGAGTTGACAGGTCCTCAGTTCAACACTACATCCAGATTTGAGAGGTCCTCAGTTCAACACTCCTCAGTTCAACACTACATCCAGAGATGAGAGGTCCTCAGTTCAACACTGCATCTGGAGACGACAGCTCCTCAGTTCAACACTGAATCCGAAGACGACAGCTCCTCAGTTCAACACTGCATCCGGAGACGACAGCTCCTCAGTTCAACACTGCATCCGAAGGCGACAGCTCCTCAGTTCAACACTGCATCCGGAGACCACAGCTCCTCAGTTTAACACTACATCCGGAGACCACAGCTCCTCAATTCAACACTGCATCCGGAGACGACAGCTCCTCAATTCAACACTGCATCCGGAGACGACAGCTCCTCAATTCAACACTGCATCCGGAGACGACAGCTCCTCAGTTCAACACTGCATCCAGAGATGACAGCTCCTCAGTTCAACACTGCATCCAGAGGCCACAGCTTCTCAGTTCAACACTTTATCCAGAGTTGAGAGGTCCTCAGTTCAACACTGCATCCGGAGATGAGAGGTCCTTAGTTCAACACTCCTCAGTTCAACACTATATCCAGAGATGAGAGGTCCTCAGTTCAACACTACATCCAGAGATGAGAGGTCCTCAGTTCAACACTCCTCAGTTCAACACTGCATCCGGAGATGAGAGGTCCTCAGTTCAACACTCCTCAGTTCAACACTGCATCCGGAGACGACAGGTCCTCTGTTTAACACTGCATCCAGAGACGACAGCTCCTCAGTTCAACACTACATCTGGAGACGACAGCTCCTCAGTTCAACACTGCATCCAGAGACGACAGCTCCTCAGTTCAACACTGCATCCAAAGACCATAGCTCTTTAGTACCACACTGCATCCTGTGATGACAGCTCCTCAGTTCAACACTTTATCCAGAGTTGAGAGGTCCTCAGTTCAACACTGCATCCGGAGATGAGAGATCCTCAGTTCAACACTACATCCAGAGATGAGAGGTCCTCAGTTCAACACTCCTCAGTTCAACACTATATCCAGAGTTGACAGGTCCTCAGTTCAACACTACATCCAGATTTGAGAGGTCCTCAGTTCAACACTCCTCAGTTCAACACTACATCCAGAGATGAGAGGTTCTCAGTTCAACACTACATCCAGAGATGAGAGGTCCTCAGTTCAACACTACATCCAGAGTTGAGAGGTCCTCAGTTCAACACTACATCCAGAGTTGACAGGTCCTCAGTTCAACACTCCTCAGTTCAACACTACATACAGAGTTGAGAGGTCCTCAGTTCAACACTACATCCAGAGTTGAGAGGTCCTCAGTTCAACACTACATCCAGAGTTGAAAGGTCCTCAGTTCAACACTCCTCAGTTCAACACTACATCCAGAGATGAGAGGTCCTCAGTTCAACACTCCTCAGTTCAACACTACATCCAGAGTTGAGAGATCCTCAGTTCAACACTACATCCAGAGTTGACAGGTCCTCAGTTCAACACTCCTCTGTTCAACACTACATCCAGAGATGAGAGGTCCTCAGTTCAACACTACATCCAGAGTTGAGAGGTCCTTAGTTCAACACTACATCCAGAGTTGAGAGGACCTCAGTTCAACACTACATCCGAGAGATTAAAAGAGAGATAGAGATATTTAAAGAGGGATAGATAGAGATAAAGAGAGGGATAAAAAGAAGGATACCAGGGTAGAGAGAGGAGGAATAAGAACGATATAGAGAAAAATAAAAAGATGGCTAAAGAGAGAAATAAAGAGTGGTATAGAGAGATAGGGATAGGGAGAGAGATAGATAGAAGAGCAATAGAGAGAGATAAAAACAATGACAAATGGTTTGATGAAGAATGCAAAAATCTAAGAAAGAAATTGAGAAACCTGTCCAACCAAAAACATAGAGACCCGGAAAACCTGAGTCTACGCCTTCACTATGGTGAATCACTAAAACAATACAGAAATACACTACGGAAAAAGAAGGAACAGCACGTCAGAAATCAGCTCAATGTAATTGAAGAATCCATAGACTCTAACCCCTTCTGGGAAAATTAGAAAACACTAAACAAACAACTACACGAAGAAGTATCTATCCAAAATGGAGATGTATGGGTAAACCACTTCTCCAATCTTTTTGGCTCTATAACAAAGAATAAAGAGCAAAAACATATACATGATCAAGTACAAATCTTAGAATCAACTATTAAAGACTACCAGAACCCACTGGATTCTCCAATTACCTTGAACAAGTTACAGGACAAAATAAAAACCCTCCAACCCAAAAAGGCCTGTGGTGTTGATGGTATCCTTAATGAAATGATCAAATATACAGACAAGAAATTCCAATTGGCTATACTAAAACTCTTTAACATCATCCTTAGATCTGGCATCTTCCCCAATATTTGGAACCAAGGACTGATCACCCCAATCCACAAAAGTGGAGACAAATTTGACCCCAATAACTACCGTGGAATTTGCGTCAACAGTAACCTTGGGAAAATCCTCTGCATTATCATTAACAGCAGACTCGTACATTTCCTCAATGAAAACAATGTACTGAGCAAATGTCAAACTGGCTTTTTAACAAATTTCCATACAACAGACCATGTATTCACCCTGCACACCCTAATTGACAACCAAACAAACCAAAACAAAGGCAAAGTCTTCTCATGCTTTGTTGATTTCAAAAAAGCCTTCGACTCAATTTGGCAGGAGGGTCTGCTATACAAACTGATGGAAAGTGGTGTTGGGGGTAAAACATACGACATTATAAAATCCATGTACACAAACAACAAGTGTGCGGTTAAAATTGGCAAGAAACACACACATTTCTTCACACAGGGTCGTGGGGTGAGACAGGGATGCAGCTTAAGCCCCACCCTCTTCAACATATATATCAACGAATTGGCGTGGGCACTAGAAAAGTCTGCAGCACCCGGCCTCACCCTACTAGAATCCGAAGTCAAATGTCTACTGTTTGCTGATGATCTGGTGCTTTTGTCACCAACCAAGGAGGGCCTACAGCAGCACCTAGATCTTCTGCACAGATTCTGTCAGACCTGGGCCCTGACAGTAAATCTCAGTAAGACCAAAATAATGGTATTCCAAAAAAGGTCCAGTTGCCAGGACCACAAATACAAATTCCACTAGACACTGTTGCCCTGGAGCACACAAAAAACTATACATACCTTGGCCTAAACATCAGCGCCACAGGTAACCTCCACAAAGCTGTGAACGATCTGAGAGACAAGGCAAGAAGGGCATTCTATGCCATTAAAAGAAACATAGCCCTTTATGGTTGTGAGGTCTGGGGTCCGCACACCAACCAAGACTTCACAAAATGGGACAAACACCAAATTGAGACTCTGCATGCAGAACTCTGCAAAAATATCCTCCGTGTACAACGTAGAACACCAAATAATGCATGCAGAGCATAATTAGGCCGATACCCACTAATTATCAAAATCTAGAAAAGAGCTGTTAAAATCTACAACCACCTAAAAGGAAGTGATTCCCAAACCTTCCATAACAAAGCCATCATCTACAGAGAGATGAACCTGGAGAAGAGTCCCCTAAGCAAGCTGGTCCTGGGGCTCTGTTCACTAACACAAACACACCCCACAGAGCCCCAGGACAGCAGCACAATTAGACCCAACCAAATCATGAGAAAACAAAAAGATAATTACTTGACACATTGGAAAGAATTAACAAAAAAACAGAGCAAACTAGAATACTATTTGGCCCTAAACAGAGAGTACACAGTGACAGAATACCTGTCCACTGTGACTGACCCAAACTTAAGGAAAGCTTTGACTATGTGCAGACTTAGTGAGCATAGCCTTGTTATTGAGAAAGGTCGCCGTAGACAGACCTGGCTCTCAAGAGAAGACAGGCTATGTGCACACTGCCCACAAAATGAGGTGGAAACTGAGCTGCACTTCCTAACCTCCTGTCCAACGTATGACCATATTAGAGATACATATTTCCCTCAGATTACACAGATCCACAAAGAATTCGAAAACAAATCCAATTTTGATAAACTCCCATATCTACTGGGTGAAATTCCACAGTGTGCCATCACAGCAGCAAGATTTGTGACCTGTTGCCACAAGAAAAGGGCAACCAGTGAAGAACAAACACCATTGTAAATACAACCCATATGTATGCTTATTTATTTTCCCTTGTGTACTTTAACTATTTGTACATTGTTACAACACTGTATATACACTGCTCAAAAAAATAAAGGGAACACTAAAATAACACATCCTAGATCTGAATGAATGAAATATTCTTATTAAATACTTTTTTCTTTACAAAGTTGAATGTGCTGACAACAAAATCACACAGAAATTATCAATGGAAATCAAATTTATCAACCCATTGAGGCCTGGATTTGGAGTCACACTCAAAATTAAAGTGGAAAACCACACTACAGGCTGATCCAACTTTGATGTAATGTCCTTAAAACAAGTCAAAATGAGGCTCAGTAGTGTGTGTGGCGTCCACGTGCCTGTATGACCTCCCTACAACGCCTGGGCATGCTCCTGATGAGGTGCTCCTCCTTGCACAAAGGCGGAGGTAGCGGTCCTGCTGCTTGGTTGTTGCCCTCCTACGGCCTCCTCCACATCTCCTGATGTATTGGCCTGTCTCCTGGTAGCGCCTCTATGCTCTGGACACTACGCTGACAGACACAGCAAACCTTCTTGCCACATCTCGCATTGATGTGCCATCCTGGATGAGCTGCACTACCTGAGCCACTTGTGTGGGTTGTAGACTCCATCTCATGCTACCACTAGAGTGAAAGCACCGCCAGCATTCAAAAGTGACCAAAACATCAGGAAGCAGGAAGCCAGGAAGCATAGGAACTGAGAAGTGGTCTGTGGTCCCCACCTGCAGAATCACTCCTTTATTGGGGGTGTCTTGCTAAATGCCTATAATTTCCACCTGTTGTCTTTTCCATTTGCACAAAAGCATGTGAAATTTATTGTCAATCAGTGTTGCTTCCTAAGTGGACAGTTTGATTTCACAGAAGTGTGATTGACTTGGAGTTACATTGTGTTGTTTAAGTGTTCCCTTTATTTTTTTGAGCAGTGTATATATATCATATGACATTTGTAATGTCTTTATTGTTTTGAAACTACTGTATGTGTAATGTTTACTGTTAATTTTTATTGTTTATTTCACTTTTGTATAGTATCTACCTCACTTGCTTTGGCAATGTTAACACATGTTTCCCATGCCAATAAAGCCCCTTGAATTGAATTGAATTGAATTGAGATAGAGAGACAGCAAGAGTGAGGAGAAATGAGAGGGATAGAGAAGGATGGAGAGAGATATAAAGAGAGAGAGATAGATTGAGGGAAAGAGAGGGATAGAGAGAGATAGAGGGATAGAGAGAGAGGAAGAAATGTATATATTTATATATAGAGAGAGATAAAATGGATACAGAGAGATACAGAGGGATAGAAGGAGATGGAGAGAAGGAGGTGAAGAGATATAGAAAGAGGGAGGCACAGAGAGAGAGATCGAGGTTGAGAGAGGGCGATAGAGATTGGTAAAGGGAGGTACAGAGAGAGAGATCGAGGTTGAGAGAGGGGGATAGAGATTGGTAAAGGGAGGTACAGAGAGAGAGATCGAGGTTGAGAGAGGGGGATATAGATTGGTAAAGGGAGGTACAGAGAGAGAGATCGATGTTGAGAGAGGGGGATAGAGATTGGTAAAGGGAGGTACAGAGAGAGAGATCGAGGTTGAGAGAGGGGGATAGAGATTGGTAAAGGGAGGTAGGGAGAGAGATCGAGGTTGAGAGAGGGGGTTAGAGATTGGTAAAGGGAGGTGGAGAGAGAGAGATCGAGGTTGAGAGAGGGGGATAGAGATTGGTAAAGGGAGGTACAGAGAGAGAGATCGAGGTTGAGAGAGGGGGATAGAGATTGGTAAAGGGAGGTACAGAGAGAGAGATCGGTGTTGAGAGAGGGGGATAGAGATTGGTAAAGGGAGGTACAGAGAGAGAGATCGAGGTTGAGAGAGGGGGATAGAGATTGGTAAAGGGAGGTACAGAGAAAGAGATCGAGGTTGAGAGAGGGAGATAGAGATTGGTAAAGGGAGGTACAGAGAGAGAGATCGAGGTTGAGAGAGGGGGATAGAGATTGGTAAAGGGAGGTAGGGAGAGAGATCAAGGTTGAGAGAGGGGGTTAGAGATTGGTAAAGGGAGGTAGAGAGAGAGAGATCGAGGTTGAGAGAGGGGGATAGAGATTGGTAAAGGGAGGTAGAGAGAGAGAGATCGAGGTTGAGAGAGGGGGATAGAGATTGGTAAAGGGAGGTAGAGAGAGAGAGATAGAGGTTGAGAGAGGGGGATAGAGATTGGTAAAGGGAGGTACAGAGAGAGAGATCGAGGTTGAGAGAGGGGGATAGAGATTGGTAAAGGGAGGTACAGAGAGAGAGATTGAGGTTGAGAGAGGGGGATAGAGATTGGTAAAGGGAGGTAGAGAGAGAAGGCGGGGTAAAGAGTAGTGGCACAGCTGAGGTTGACACTAATGAGCACTAGTAGTGATGGAACCTGACAGTGTTGAAGAAAGCGGAATCCCACGACATCCACGCTTCACAACACTCCACCTAATTGGGGGAGAGGGAGCCCGCAACACGTGTGTGTGCGTGCGTACTTGTTTGTACGTGTGGGCTTGCGAGAAAGAAAGTAAGGCTTCTATTCAATCCGCATCGTGGAAATTCAGTTTTACAGCATGATTGAAATTTAAAGGCAATGATCCCGCTTCAGCAGAGACTGTGTTCACGGTAAACACTGCCGATGAAATTACCTTTGCATTTCAATGTGGATTCTGTAACGCTTCAATTTTACAGACTGTGAGAGTGTGAGTGTGTGTGCATGTGTTTACATAGTGTGTATGTACAGTGTGTGTGTGAGTGTATGACGTCTGTGTGATCTGGTTGTTTTGGTGTGTGTGTGTGTGTGTGTGTGTGTGTGTGTTGTAGGGAGAGTATATTTGTATATGTGCACACACTGTATCAGTAAATGGCTGCTTGTGATTGTGTTTTTGCCGTGAGCAGAAAACCTTTGAACAGGCTACAGTAGCTGTCTACTAGATACACACAACCAGATCAAAGTCATGTAGTCTCAGACCAGGGCCTGTGTTTATAAAGCATCTCAGAGTAGGAGTTGTTGATAAATACGGCCCTGGGCCTTGTACAGGAAGTAGATGGGAATAGACCCACCACGGTTCTTCTGGAGAGGACGTCTCACCATACCTGTTCTGAAGTTCCGCCCTCACACACCTGATGAAACAGGGTCATGTCAGGATAACTGCCATGCTGTCGGAAATACTTGCTTCATTGATTCTCTTCTCAAAGAGAAACTCAAAAGGTATGGTTCAGACAACGAGGTCAGAGTTAAGAAGAAATCAGCATCCGTACGTTACTGTCAAACACTGTTAAACAGTCAGTCATGCTGTTGGTTGGTGTTGACGGACTGTAGTGTGTGTGTACTTGCACAGGCATTGCACCTTTGTAGCCTATTTATCTCTCTTAGCTACCGTTACTCCACTTGCCCATTGGCTCTCTTTCATCTCAACACATTTCTTTAGTGTGTGATGAATCAACCCCCCCACACACACTTGTACTCACACTCCCTGCGTTGCAGTTTCCATCTTTGACTCTGAATCAATCATTTTTTATTTATCAGATGGGGTTTGTGTCATGCAGGCTGATGCCAGTTCCAGTCAGAGGTAGAACACATGACAACAGTAGAAAAGAGAAATCTCTGCTCAACCAAATCAGAGCTGACTTGAATAGACACAGAACACAACACAATGTTATTAGGGGATATTCAATGTGCATGGTATTATATATCTGTCAATCTCCCTCCCTCTCTCTCTTTCCTCCCTCCCTTCATTCGTTCAGTATCTGTCTCCATGTCTGTTCATCTCTCTCTTCCTGTCTTTTTTTAGTATTACTGATCTGAAAACTATTCCCTATGATTCATCTGTTTTCACCCTCCCTCTCCTTCCACCTCCTCCCCTCCCTTTCTATTTCTCCTCCTACCTCCTACCTCATCCCCTCTGTTTCCTTCTCTCCTCCATCTCCCTTTCTCTCTATCCTCCCACCTACTCCCACCTCCCTCCCTCCCTCCCTTTCTCTCTCTTCACCCTCCCTTTCCATCTCTTCTCCCAACTTCTATTCTTCCCTAATCCTCTCTCTTTCTTTCTCCCTCATCCCTGTCCCTTTCTATCTCCTCCCACCTCCTCACCCTCCCTTTCTCTCTCCTTACACCTCCCTTTCTGTCTCTACTCCCACCTTCTCTCTATCCTCCCACCTCCCGCACCTCCCTTTCTCTCTCTCTCCTCCTCCACCTCCCTTTCTCTCTCTCTCCTCCTCCACCTCCATTTCTCTCTCTCTCCTCCTCCACCTCCCTTTCTCTCTCTCTCCTCCCTCCTACTCCTCCCTTGCTGTCTCTCCTCCCACCTTCACTTATCCCTTTCTCTCTATCCTCCCACCTACTCTCAGCTCCCTCCCTCCCTCCCTCCCTCCCTCCCTCCCTCCCTCCCTCCCTCTCCTACCACATGCCTTTCTCTATCTCCTCCCACCTCCTCCCACCTCCCTTTCTCTCTCTCCATCCACCTTCAGCGCTCCCTTTCTCTATCATCCCACCTACTCTCACCCCCTCCCTCCCTTCCTTTCTCTCTCTCTCTTACCCCTCCCTCGCTGTCTCTCCTCCCACCTTCATCCCTCCTTTTCTCTCTATCCACCCACCTACTCTCACCTCCCTTTCTCTATTTTCTCTTCCCTCCCTCCTTCCCATTCTCTCTCTTTCCCCTCCCTTTCCATCTCTCCTCCCACCTTCTAATCCTCCCTTTCCCTCTCTCTTTCTCCCTCCTCCCGTCCCTTTCTCTCTCCTTACACTTCCTCACCTCCTTTCTCTCTCTCTCCTCCTGCCACCTCCCTTTCTGTCTCTCCTCCTACCTTCCTTCCCTCCCTTTCTCTCTCTCTCCCCCATTTCTTTTCCCCTTCCCTTTTTCTCTCTCTTCCTCCCTCCTTCCCACTCCGTTTCTGTCTCTCCTCCCACCTTCTCTCCCTCCCTTTTTCTTTCTCCCACGTCCTTTCCCTCCCTTTTGTCTCTCCTCCCACCTTCTCCCACTCCCTTTCTCTCCCACCTCCTGCCACCTCCTCTGCCCATTTAGCTCTCTCCTCCCACCTCCCCTCCTCCCTTTCTCTCTCTCTCTTCTCCCCCTCCCTTTCGGTCTCTCCTACCACCTTTTCCCCTCCTCCCTTTCTCTATCCTCTCACCTCCTGCCACCCCCTCTCTTTCTGTCTCTCCTCCTACCTCCTCTCATCTCCCCTCTCTCTTCTCCCACCATCTCCCCTTCCCTTTCTCTCTCTCTTCCACTTCCCTTTCTGTCACACTTCCTACCTTCTCCCACTCCCTTTCTCTCCCACCTCCTGCCACTTCCTCCGCCCATGTATCTCTCTCCTCTGACCTCTTCCCCTCCCTTTCTTTCTTTCTTTCTTTCTTTCTTTCATTCTTTCTTTCTTTCCTTCCCCTCTCTTTCTCTCTCTCCTCCCACTTATTTCTCCTCCCACTTATTTCTCCTCCCACTTATTCTCCTCCCTTTCTCTCTCCTCCCACCTCCTTCCCTTCACTTTCTCTCTCTCCTCCCCCTCCTTTCTCTCTCCTCCCACCTCTGATCACCTCCCTTTCTCTCTCTCCTCCCCTTCCTTTCTCTCTCTCCTCCCCCTCCTTTCTCTCTCTCCTCCCACCTCTGATCACCTCCCTTTCTCTCTCTCCTCCCCCTCCTTTCTCTCTCTCATCCCCCTCCTTTCTCTCTCTCCTCCCACCTCTGATCACCTCCTTTTCTCTCTCTCTTCCCAACTCCTACCACCTCCCTATCTATCTCTCCTCCCACCTTCACCCCTCCCTTTCTCTAGCATCTATCCTTCCACCTCTTGCCACCTCCTCCCCTCCCTTTCTGACTCTTCTCCCACCTTCTCCCCTCCCTTTATCTCTATCCTCCCACCTCCTCTTACCTCCCTTTCTCTCTTCTCCCACCTCCTCTCACCTTCCTTTCTCTCTTCTCCCACCTTCTCCCCTCCCTTTCTCTCTCTCTTCCACCTCCTTTCTGACTCTTTCTGACTCTTCTCCCACCTTATCTAACTTATCTAGCTGTCACAGTGTGTGTGTGTGTGTGTGTGTGTGTGTGTGTGTGTGTGTGTGTGTGTGTGTGTAAGCCCTGTGTGTGAGTCAGTGCTCCAGGTCTGGACAGGTGCTCTGCATGTGTATCCCCCGTCCAGATGGTCTCTATGCAGGGCTGGGTTGGGGTGCAGGGTCTCCTCCTGCCCTCCCCCTGTCCTCCCCACCGACCACACCACCCAGAACCACCGGCTGCCAGACCACAACCGAGAGAGAGGAGGGGGAGAGGGAAGAAGAGAGAGAGGAGAGGGAGAGGGATGAAGAGAGAGAGGAGGGGGAGGGGGAAGAAGAGAGAGAGGAGGGGGAGAGGGAAGAAGAGAGAGATGAGGGGAGGGGAAGAAGAGAGAGAGGGAGAGAGAGATCTTCACTCTAACAGAAAGACTCTCATTCACATAAACATTCATAAATATTGACCAAAAAATGTCATCTCTGAAAACATACACATACATTCCTCACCTCCAGTCCTTGTAAGGTATACTCTCTCTCTATCTCTGTGTCTGTGTCTCTCTCTTTCTCTCTCTCGCTCTCTCTCTGTGAATGGGGATGGGGTAGGAGGGTGAGGTAGGTGCCAGGTGGATGTGAAGACCCACAGATGGCTTGGGTGGTTCCCTCTCTGTGAGTTCTGCACCTGGGCCCAGTCCCAGAGACAATGTGTTATCTCTGAGCTGAGCTCCATCAAAACTGCACCTAGTCCCAGAGACTTCGTGCTATCTCTGAGCTGAGCTCCATCAGAACTGGGCCCAGTCCCAGAAACATTGTGCTATCTCTGAGATGAGCTCCATCAGAACTGGACCCAGAGACTAAAGTACATTACCAAGAATTCCTCACTCTGTGTCCCATGACTACAGTAGAGATGAATCTCTGTAGTCCCCTGACAATTCCTCACTCCGTGTCCCATGGCTACAGTAGAGATGATTCCCTGTAGTCCCCTGACAACTCCTCTCTCCGTGTCCCATGACTACAGGAGAGATGATTCCCTGTAGTCCCCTGACAATTCCTCCCTATGTGTCCCATGACTACAGTAGAGATGATTCCCTGTAGTCCCCTGACAATTCCTCACTCTGTGTCCCATGGCTACAGTAGAGATGATTCCCTGTAGTCCCCTGACAACTCCTCACTATGTGTCCCATGACTACAGTAGAGATGATTCCCTGTAGTCCCCTGACAATTCCTCACTATGTATCCCATGACTACAGTAGAGATGATTCCCTGTAGTCCCCTGACAACTCCTCTCTCCGTGTCCCATGACTACAGGAGAGATGATTCCCTGTAGTCCCCTGACAATTCCTCCCTATGTGTCCCATGTCTACAGTAGAGATGATTCCCTGTAGTCCCCTGACAATTCCTCACTCTGTGTCCCATGACTACAGTAGAGATGATTTCCTGTAGTCCCCTGACAATTCCTCACTCCGTGTCCCATGACTACAGTAGAGATGATTCCCTGTTGTCCCCTGACAATTCCTCCCTATGTGTCCCATGACTACAGTAGAGATGATTCCCTGTAGTCCCCTGACAATTCCTCACTCCGTGTCCCATGGCGGAAATACCGGAACAAAACAAGACAGCAGCAAAAAAAGAAAACACTACAATGTGGTTCCAGATGCAATATTAACCAACAACATAACACTCCACATGGCAGGATCAACTCAATTCAAATCACATTCAAATAAATGTATTATTTCCATGAGGGACCTACTGCATACCAAGACCCAGGCTATAGGTAGTGTTATAGCTATAGGTAGTGTTATAGCTATAGGGGCAAAGTGTCATAGATATAGGCAGTGTTATAGCTATAGGCAGTGTTATAGCTATAGGCAGTGTTATAGCTATAGGGGCAAAGTGTCATAGATATAGGCAGTGTTATAGCTATAGGTAGTGTTATAGCTATAGGTAGTGTTATAGCTATAGGTAGTGTTATAGCTATAGGCAGTGTTATAGCTATAGGCAGTGTTATAGCTATAGGGGCAAAGTGTCATAGATATAGGCAGTGTTATAGCTATAGGCAGTGTTATAGCTATAGGCAGTGTTATATCTATAGGGGCAAAGTGTCATAGATATAGGCAGTGTTATAGCTATAGGCAGTGTCAAAGCTATAGGCAGCATCATAGCTATAGGCAATGTTATAGCTATGGGCAGTGTCATAGCTATAGGCAGTGTTACAGATATAGGCAGTGTTATAGCTATAGGCAGTGTCATAGCTATAGGCAGTGTTATAGCTATAGGGGCAAAGTGTCATAGCTAAAGGCAGTGTCATAGCTATAGGCAGTGTCATAGCTATAGGCAGTGTCATAGCTATAGGCAGTGTCATAGCCATAGGCAGTGTTATAGCTATAGGGACAAAGTGTCATAGATATAGGCAGTGTTATAGCTATAGGCAGTGTTATAGCTATAGGCAGTGTTATACCAATGGCGGCAAAGTGTCATAGATATAGGCAGTGTTATAGCTATAGGCAGTGTCAAAGCTATAGGCAGCATCATAGCTATAGGCAATGTTACAGATATAGGCAGTGTCATAGCTATAGGCAATGTTACAGATATAGGCAGTGTTATAGCTATAGGCAGTGTCATAGCTATAGGCAGTGTTACAGCTATAGGCAGTGTTATAGCTATAGGCAGTGTCATAGCTATAGGCAGTGTTACAGATATAGGCAGTGTTATAGCTATAGGCAGTGTTATAGCTATAGGCAGTGTTATAGCCATAGGCAGTGTTATAGCCATAGGCAATGTTATAGCTATAGGCAGTGTTATAGCTATAGGCAGTGTCATAGCTATAGGCAGTGTTACAGATATAGGCAGTGTCATAGCTATAGGCAGTGTTACAGATATAGGCAGTGTTATAGCTATAGGCAGTGTCATAGCTATAGGGGCAAAGTGTCATAGCTAAAGGCAGTGTCATAGCTATAGGCAGTGTCATAGCTATAGGCAGTGTCATAGCTATAGGCAGTGCCATAGCTATAGGGGCAAAGTGTCATAGCTATAGGGGCAAAGTGGCATAGCTATAGTCAGTGTTATAGCTATAGTCAGTGTTATAGCTATAGGCAGTGTCATAGCTATAGGTAGTGTTATAGCTATAGGCAGTGTCTTAGCCATAGGCAGTGTTATAGCTATAGGCAGAGTCATAGCTATAGGCAGTGCCATAGCTATAGGGGCAAAGTGTCATAGCTATAGGGGCAAAGTGTCATAGCTATAGTCAGTGTTATAGCTATAGGGGTAATGTGTCATAGCTATAGGGGCAAAGTGTCATAGCTATAGGGGCAAAGTGGCATAGCTATAGTCAGTGTTATAGCTATAGTCAGTGTTATAGCTATAGGCAGTATCAAAGCTATAGGCAGCATCATAGATATAGGCAGTGTCATAGCTATAGGCAGTGTTACAGCTATAGGCAGTGTTATAGCTATAGGCAGTGTCATAGCTATAGGCAGTGTTACAGATATAGGCAGTGTTATAGCCATAGGCAGTGTTATAGCTATAGGCAGTGTCAAAGCTATAGGCAGCATCATAGATATAGGCAGTGTCATAGCTATAGGCAGTGTTACAGATATAGGCAGTGTTATAGCTATAGGCAGTGTCATAGCTATAGGGGCAAAGTGTCATAGCTAAAGGCAGTGTCATAGCTATAGGCAGTGTTATAGCTATAGGGGCAAAGTGTCATAGATATAGGCAGTGTTATAGCTATAGGTAGTGTTATAGCTATAGGTAGTGTTATAGCTATAGGTAGTGTTATAGCTATAGGCAGTGTTATAGCTATAGGCAGTGTTATAGCTATAGGGGCAAAGTGTCATAGATATAGGCAGTGTTATAGCTATAGGCAGTGTTATAGCTATAGGCAGTGTTATATCTATAGGGGCAAAGTGTCATAGATATAGGCAGTGTTATAGCTATAGGCAGTGTCAAAGCTATAGGCAGCATCATAGCTATAGGCAATGTTATAGCTATGGGCAGTGTCATAGCTATAGGCAGTGTTACAGATATAGGCAGTGTTATAGCTATAGGCAGTGTCATAGCTATAGGCAGTGTTATAGCTATAGGGGCAAAGTGTCATAGCTAAAGGCAGTGTCATAGCTATAGGCAGTGTCATAGCTATAGGCAGTGTCATAGCTATAGGCAGTGTCATAGCCATATGCAGTGTTATAGCTATAGGGACAAAGTGTCATAGATATAGGCAGTGTTATAGCTATAGGCAGTGTTATAGCTATAGGCAGTGTTATACCAATGGCGGCAAAGTGTCATAGATATAGGCAGTGTTATAGCTATAGGCAGTGTCAAAGCTATAGGCAGCATCATAGCTATAGGCAATGTTACAGATATAGGCAGTGTCATAGCTATAGGCAATGTTACAGATATAGGCAGTGTTATAGCTATAGGCAGTGTCATAGCTATAGGCAGTGTTACAGCTATAGGCAGTGTTATAGCTATAGGCAGTGTCATAGCTATAGGCAGTGTTACAGATATAGGCAGTGTTATAGCTATAGGCAGTGTTATAGCTATAGGCAGTGTTATAGCCATAGGCAGTGTTATAGCCATAGGCAATGTTATAGCTATAGGCAGTGTTATAGCTATAGGCAGTGTCATAGCTATAGGCAGTGTTACAGATATAGGCAGTGTCATAGCTATAGGCAGTGTTACAGATATAGGCAGTGTTATAGCTATAGGCAGTGTCATAGCTATAGGGGCAAAGTGTCATAGCTAAAGGCAGTGTCATAGCTATAGGCAGTGTCATAGCTATAGGCAGTGTCATAGCTATAGGCAGTGCCATAGCTATAGGGGCAAAGTGTCATAGCTATAGGGGCAAAGTGGCATAGCTATAGTCAGTGTTATAGCTATAGTCAGTGTTATAGCTATAGGCAGTGTCATAGCTATAGGTAGTGTTATAGCTATAGGCAGTGTCTTAGCCATAGGCAGTGTTATAGCTATAGGCAGAGTCATAGCTATAGGCAGTGCCATAGCTATAGGGGCAAAGTGTCATAGCTATAGGGGCAAAGTGTCATAGCTATAGTCAGTGTTATAGCTATAGGGGTAATGTGTCATAGCTATAGGGGCAAAGTGTCATAGCTATAGGGGCAAAGTGGCATAGCTATAGTCAGTGTTATAGCTATAGTCAGTGTTATAGCTATAGGCAGTATCAAAGCTATAGGCAGCATCATAGATATAGGCAGTGTCATAGCTATAGGCAGTGTTACAGCTATAGGCAGTGTTATAGCTATAGGCAGTGTCATAGCTATAGGCAGTGTTACAGATATAGGCAGTGTTATAGCCATAGGCAGTGTTATAGCTATAGGCAGTGTCAAAGCTATAGGCAGCATCATAGATATAGGCAGTGTCATAGCTATAGGCAGTGTTACAGATATAGGCAGTGTTATAGCTATAGGCAGTGTCATAGCTATATGGGCAAAGTGTCATAGCTAAAGGCAGTGTCATAGCTATAGGCAGTATCATAGCTATAGGCAGTGTCATAGCTATAGGCAGTGTCATAGCTATAGGGGCAAAGTGTCATAGATATAGGCAGTGTTATAGCTAGAGGCAGTGTTATAGCTATAGGGGCAAAGTGTCATAGATATAGTCAGTGTTATAGCTATAGGCAGTGTCAAAGCTATAGGCAGCATCATAGCTATAAGCAATGTTATAGCTATGGGCAGTGTCATAGCTATAGGCAGTGTTACAGATATAGGCAGTGTCATAGCTATAGGCAGTGTCATAGCCATAGGCAGTGTTATAGCTATAGGGGCAAAGTGTCATAGATATAGTCAGTGTTATAGCTATAGGCAATGGCAAAGCTATAGGCAGCATCATAGATATAGGCAGTGTCATAGCTATAGGCAGTGTTACAGATATAGGCAGTGTTATAGCTATAGGCAGTGTCAAAGCTATAGGCAGCATCATAGATATAGGCAGTGTCATAGCTATAGGCAGTGTTACAGATATGGGCAGTGTTATAGCTATAGGCAGTGTCATAGCTATAGGGGCAAAGTGTCATAGCTAAAGGCAGTGTCATAGCTATAGGCAGTGTCATAGCTATAGGCAGTGTCATAGCTATAGGCAGTGTCATAGCTATAGACAGTGCCATAGCTATATTGGCAAAGTGTCATAGATATAGTCAGTGTTATAGCTATAGGCAGTGTCAAAGCTATAGGCAGCATCATAGCTATAGGCAATGTTATAGCTATGGGCAGTGTCATAGCTATAGGCAGTGTTACAGATATAGGCAGTGTTATAGCTATAGGCAGTGTTATAGCTATAGGCAGTGTTATAGCTATAGGGGCAAATTGTCATAGCTAAAGACAGTGTCATAGCTATAGGCAGTGTCATAGCTATAGGCAGTGTCATAGCTTTAGGCAGTGCTATAGCTATAGGGGTAAAGTGTCATAGCTATAGGGGCAAAGTGTCATAGCTATAGTCAGTGTTATAGCTATAGGGGCAAAGTGTCATAGGTATAGGCTGTGTCATAGCTATAGGCAGTGTTATAGCTATAGACAGTGTCATAGCTATAGGCAGTGTTATAGCTATAGGCAGTGTTAGAGCTATAGACAGTGTCATAGCTATAGGCAGTGTTATAGCTATAGGCAGTGTCATAGCTGTAGGCAGTGTCATAGCTATAGGCAGTGTTATAGCTATAGGCAGTGTTAGAGCTAGAGGTGGTGTCATAGCTATAGGCAGTGTCATAGAGTGTGTTTTAAGGAGACAGAGAGTGTTTTAAGGAGGTGGAGGGGCAGAGTGTGTGTTAGGGAGGTGGGGGCAGATTGTATGTTTCTGGAGGTGGAGGGGCAGAGTGTGTGTTAGGGAGGTGGGGGGGCAGAGTGTGTGTTAGGGAGGTGGGGGCAGATTGTATGTTTCTGGAGGTGGAGGGGCAGAGTGTGTGTTAGGGAGGTGTGGGGGCAGGGTGTGTTTTAAGGAGGTGGAGGGCAGAGTGTGTGTTAGGGAGGTGGGGGGACAGAGTGTGTTTTAAGGAGGTGGAGGGGCAGAGTGTGTGTTAAGGAGGTGGGGGGGGGGGGCAGGGTGTGTTGGGGAGGTGGGGGGGCAGAGTGTGTGTTTCTGGAGGTGGGGGGGCAGAGTTTGTTTTTCAGGAGGTCGGGGGCAGAGTGTATGTTTCAGGAGGTGGGGGGGCATGGTGTGTTTCTGGAGGTGGGGGGACATAGTGTGTTTCTGGAGGTGGGGGGATAGATTGTGTTTTAAGGAGGTGGGGGGACATGGTGTGTGTCTGGAGGTGGGGGGACAGAGTGCTTTTTAAGGAGGTGGGGGGACATAGTGTGTTTCTGGAGGTGGGGGAACATAGTGTGTTTCTGGAGGTGGGGGGACATAGTGTGTTTCTGGAGGTGGGGGACAGTGTGTGTGTTAGGGAGGTGGGGGGACATAGTGTGTTTCAGGAGGTGGGGGGACATGGTGTGTGTCTGGAGGTGGGGGGACAGAGTGCTTTTTAAGGAGGTGGGGGGACATAGTGTGTTTCTGGAGGTGGGGGAACATAGTGTGTTTCTGGAGGTGGGGGACAGTGTGTGTGTTAGGGAGGTGGGGGGACATAGTGTGTTTCAGGAGGTGTGGGGACATGGTGTGTTTCTGGAGGTGGGGTGACGGAGTGTGTGTTCCAGGAGGTTGGGGGGCGGTGTATGTTTTAAGGAGGTGGGGGCTAGAGCTTGTGTTTAGGACATGGGGTGACAGAGCTTGTGTTTAGGAGGTGGTGGGCAGAGTGTGTGTTTAGGAGGTGGTGGGGCAGAGTGTGTGTTTAGGAGGTGGTGGGCAGAGTGTGTGTTTAGGAGGTGGTGGGCAGAGTGTGTGTTTTGGAGGTGGTGGGCAGAGTGTGTGTTTAGGAGGTGGGGTGACAGAGTGTGTGTTTAGGAGGTGGTGGGCAGAGTGTGTTTAGGAGGTGGTGGGCAGAGTGTGTGTTTAGGAGGTGGGGTGACAGAGTGTGTGTTCAGTAGGTGGTTGGCAGAGTGTGTGTTAGGGAGGTGGGGGGTCAGAGTGTGTGTTAGGGAGGTGGGGTGCAGAGTGTGTGTAATGCGGGGCGGGGCAGAGTGTGCTGGAGAGGTGGGGGGGCAGAATGTGTGTTAGGGAGGTGGGGGCAGAGTGTGTGTTAGGGAGGTGGGGGGTCAGAGTGTGTGTTAGGGAGGTGGGGGGGCAGAGTGTGTTAGGGAGGTGGGGGGGCAGAGTGTGTGTTTCTGGAGGTCGGGGACAGAGTGTATGTTTCAGGAGGTGGGGGGGCATGGTGTGTTTCTGGAGGTGGGGGGACAGTGTGTTTCTGGAGGTGGGGGGACAGAGTGTTTTTTAAGGAGGTGGGGGGGACATAGTGTGTTTCTGGAGGTGGGGGAACATAGTGTGTTTCTGGAGGTGGTGGGACATAGTGTGTTTCTGGAGGTGGGGGACAGTGTGTGTGTTAGGGAGGTGGGGGGACATAGTGTGTTTCAGGAGGTGTGGGGACGGAGAGTGTGTTCCAGGAGGTTGGGGGGCCAGAGAGTGTGTTTAGGAGGTGGTGGGGCAGAGTGTGTGTTTAGGAGGTGGTGGGCAGAGTGTGTGTTTAGGAGGTGGTGGGCAGAGTGTGTGTTTAGGAGGTGGTGGGCAGAGTGTGTGTTTAGGAGGTGGGGTGACAGAGTGTGTGTTCAGGAGGTGGTGGGCAGAGTGTGTGTTAGGGAGGTGGGGGGTCAGAGTGTGTGTTAGGGAGGTGGGGTGCAGAGTGTGTGAATTGCGGGGCGGGGCAGAGTGTGCTGGAGAGGTGGGGGGGCAGAATGTGTGTTAGGGAGGTGGGGGCAGAGTGTGTTTTAGGGAGGTGGGTGGTCAGAGTGTGTGTTAGGGAGGTGGAGGGGCAGAGTGTGTGTTAGGGAGGTGGGGGGTCAGAGTGTGTGTTAGGGAGGTGGGTTGCAGAGTGTGTGTAATGCGGGGCAGGGCAGAGTGTGCTGGAGAGGTGGGGGGGCAGAATGTGTGTTAGGGAGGTGGGGGGTCAGAGTGTGTGTTAGGGAGGTGGTGGGTCAGAGTGTGTGTTAGGGAGGTGGGGGGGCAGAGTTTGTGTTAGAGAGGGTTTGGGGGGCTGCGTGTGTGTTTAGGAGATGGGGAGTCAGAGTGTGTGTTAGGGAGGTGGGGGGGCAGAGTGTGTGTTAGGGAGGTGGGGGGTCAGAGTGTGTGTTTAGGAGGTGGTGGGCAGAGTGTGTGTTTAGGAGGTGGGGTGACAGAGTGTGTGTTCAGGAGGTGGTTGGCAGAGTGTGTGTTAGGGAGGTGGGGGGTCAGAGTGTGTGTTAGGGAGGTGGGGTGCAGAGTGTGTGTAATGCGGGGCGGGGCAGAGTGTGCTGGAGAGGTGGGGGGGCAGATTGTGTGTTAGGGAGGTGGGGGCAGAGTGTGTGTTAGGGAGGTGGGGGGTCAGAGTGTGTGTTAGGGAGGTGGGGGGGCAGAGTGTGTTAGGGAGGTGGGGGGGAAGAGTGTTTGTTTCTGGAGGTCGGGGACAGAGTGTGTGTTTCAGGAGGTGGGGAGGCATGGTGTGTTTCTGGAGGTGGGGGGACATAGTGTGTTTCTGGAGGTGGGGGGACAGATTGTGTTTTAAGGAGGTGGGGTGACATGGTGTGTGTCTGGAGGTGGGGGGACAGAGTGTTTTTTAAGGAGGTGGGGGGACATAGTGTGTTTCTGGAGGTGGGGGAACATAGTGTGCTTCTGGAGGTGGTGGGACATAGTGTGTTTCTGGAGGTGGGGGAGAGTGTGTGTGTTAGGGAGGTGGGGGGACATAGTGTGTTTCAGGAGGTGTGGGGGGCCAGAGAGTGTGTTTAGGAGGTGGTGGGGCAGAGTGTGTGTTTAGGAGGTGGTGGGCAGAGTGTGTGTTTAGGAGGTGGTGGGCAGAGTGTGTGTTTAGGAGGTGGTGGGCAGAGTGTGTGTTTAGGAGGTGGGGTGACAGAGTGTGTGTTCAGGAGGTGGTGGGCAGAGTGTGTGTTAGGGAGGTGGGGGGTCAGAGTGTGTGTTAGGGAGGTGGGGTGCAGAGTGTGTGTAATGCGGGGCGGGGCAGAGTGTGCTGGAGAGGTGGGGGGGCAGAATGTGTGTTAGGGAGGTGGGGGCAGAGTGTGTTTTAGGGAGGTGGGGGGTCAGAGTGTGTGTTAGGGAGGTGGGGGGGCAGAGTGTGTGTTAGGGAGGTGGGGGGTCAGAGTGTGTGTTAGGGAGGTGGGTTGCAGAGTGTGTGTAATGCGGGGCAGGGCAGAGTGTGCTGGAGAGGTGGGGGTGGCAGAATGTGTGTTAGGGAGGTGGGGGGTCAGAGTGTGTGTTAGGGAGGTGGTGGGTCAGAGTGTGTGTTAGGGAGGTGGGGGGGCAGAGTTTGTGTTAGAGAGGGTTTGGGGGGCTGCGTGTGTGTTTAGGAGATGGGGAGTCAGAGTGTGTGTTAGGGAGGTGGGGGGGCAGAGTGTGTGTTAGGGAGGTGGGGGGTCAGAGTGTGTGTTAGGGAAGTGGGGCAGAGTGTGTTAGGGAGATGTGGCGTCACAGTGTGTGTTTGAGAGGGTTTGGGGGCTATGTGTGTGTTAAGGAGATGGTGGGGTCAGTGTGTGTTAGGGAGGGTTTGGGGGCTGCGTGTGTGTTAAGGAGGTGGGGGCAGAGTGTGTTTTAGGGAGGTGGAGGGGCAGAGTGTGTGTTAGGGAGGTGGGGGGGCAGAGTGTGTGTTAGGGAGGTGTGGAACATAGTGTGTTTCTGGAGGTGGGGGAACATAGTGTGTTTCTGGAGGTGGGGAGACATAGTGTGTTTCTGGAGATGGGGGACAGTGTGTGTGTTAGAGAGGTGGGGGGACATAGTGTGTTTCAGGAGGTGGGGAACATAGTGTGTTTCTGGAGGTGGGGGAACATAGTGTGTTTCTGGAGGTGGGGAGACATAGTGTGTTTCTGGAGGTGGGGGACAGTGTGTGTGTTAGAGAGGTGGGGGGACATAGTGTGTTTCAGGAGGTGGGGGACATAGTGTGTTTCAGGAGGTGGGGAACATAGTGTGTTTCAGGAGGTGGGGAACATAGTGTGTTTCTGGAGGTGGGGGAACATAGTGTGTTTCTGGAGGTGGGGAGACATAGTGTGTTTCTGGAGGTGGGGGACAGTGTGTGTGTTAGAGAGGTGGGGGGACATAGTGTGTTTCAGGATGTCGGAGGACATGGTGTGTTTCTGGAGGTGGAGGACAGTGTGTGTGTTAGGGAGGTGGGGGGACATAGTGTGTTTCTGGAGGTGGGGAGACATAGTGTGTTTCTGGAGGTGGGGGACAGTGTGTGTGTTAGGGAGGTGGGGGAACATAGTGTGTTTCTGGAGGTGGGGAGACATAGTGTGTTTCTGGAGGTGGGGGACAGTGTGTGTGTTAGAGAGGTGGGGGGACATAGTGTGTTTCTGGAGGTCGGGGGACATGATGTGTTCCTGGAGGTGTGGGGACAGTGTGTGTGTTAGGGAGGTGGGGGGACATAGTGTGTCTCAGGAGGTCGGGGGACATGGTGTGTTCCTGGAGGTGTGGGGACATGGTGTGTTTCTGGAGGTGGGGTGACAGAGTGTGTGTTTCAGGAGGTTGGGGGACAGAGTGTGTTACAGGAGGTGGGGGGACATAGTGTGTTTCTGGAGGTGGGATGACAGAGTGTGTGTTTAGGAGGTGGTGGGCAGAATGTGTGTTTAGGAGGTGGGGTGACAGAGTGTGTGTTTCTGGAGGTGGGGTGACAGAGTGTGTGTTTAGGAGGTGGTGGGCAGAGTGTGTGTTTAGGAGGTGGTGGGCAGAGTGTGTGTTTAGGAGGTGGGGTGACAGAGTGTGTGTTTAGGAGGTGGTGGGCAGAGTGTGTGTTTAGGAGGTGGGGTGACAGAGTATGTGTGTTAGGGAGGTGGGGGGTCAGAGTGTGTGTTAGGGAGGTGGGGTGCAGAGTGTGTGTAATGCGGGGCGGGGCAGAGTGTGCTGGAGAGGTGGGGGGTCAGAATGTGTGTTAGGGAGGTGGGGCAGAGTGTGTGTTAGGGAGGTGGTGGGTCAGAGTGTGTGTTAGGGAGGTGGGGGGGGGGCAGAGTTTGTGTTAGAGAGGGTTTGGGGGGCTGCGTGTGTGTTTAGGAGATGGGGAGTCAGAGTGTGTGTTAGGGAGGTGGGGGGGCAGAGTGTGTGTTAGGGAGGTGGGGGGTCAGAGTGTGTGTTAGGGAGGTGGGGCAGAGTGTGTTAGGGAGATGTGGAGTGTGTGTTTGAGAGGGTTTGGGGGCTATGTGTGTGTTAAGGAGATGGTGGGGTCAGTGTGTGTTAGGGAGGGTTTGGGGGGCTGCGTGTGTGTTAAGGAGGTGGGGGCAGAGTGTGTTTTAGGGAGGTGGAGGGGCAGAGTGTGTGTTAGGGAGGTGGGGGTGCAGAGTGTGTGTTAGGGAGGTGGGGAACATAGTGTGTTTCTGGAGGTGGGGGAACATAGTGTGTTTCTGGAGGTGGGGAGACATAGTGTGTTTCTGGAGGTGGGGGGACATAGTGTGTTTCAGGAGGTCGGGGGACATGGTGTATTCCTGGAGGTGGGGTGACAGAGTGTGTGTTTCAGGAGGTTGGGGGACAGAGTGTGTTACAGGAGGTGGGGGGACATAGTGTGTTTCTGGAGGTGGGGTGACAGAGTTTGTGTTTAGGAGGTGGGGTGACAGATTGTGTGTTTAGGAGGTGGTGGGCAGAGTGTGTGTTTAGGAGGTGGGGTGACAGAATTTGTGTTTAGGTGGTGGGCAGAGTGTGTGTTTAGGAGGTGGGGTGACAGACTGTGTGTTTAGGAGGTGGTGGGCAGAGTTTGTGTTTAGGAGGTGGGCTGACAGAGTTTGTGTTTAGGTGGTGGGCAGAGTGTGTGTTTAGGAGGTGGGGTGACAGACTGTGTGTTCAGGAGTTGGTGGGCAGAGTTTGTGTTTAGGAGGTGGGGTGACAGAGTGTGTGTTTAGGTGGTGGTGGGCAGAGTGTGTGTTTAGGAGGTGGGGTGACAGACTGTGTGTTCAGGAGGTGGGGGGCAGAGTGTGTGTTTAGGAGGTGGGGTGACAGACTGTGTGTTTAGGAGGTGGTGGGCAGAGTGTGTGTTTAGGAGGTGGGGTGACAGACTGTGTGTTCAGGAGGTGGGGGGCAGAGGCTGTATTAAGAAGGGGGTGCAGAGTGTGTGTAATGCGGGGTGGGGCAGGGTGTGCTGGAGAGGTGGGGGGGCAGCGTGTGTGTTAGGGAGGTGGGGGCCAGAGTGTGTGTAAATGGGTGGCGGGACAGAGTGTGCTGGAGAGGTGGGGGGCAGAATGTGTGTTAGGGAGGTGGGGGGTCAGAGTGTGTGTTAGGGAGGTGGTGGGTCAGAGTGTGTGTAAAGGAGGTGGTGGGTCAGAGTGTGTGCTAGGGAGGTGGGGGGGCAGAGTTTGTGTTAGGGAGGAGGGGGGGCAGAGTTTGTGTTAGAGAGGGTTTGGGGGGCTGCGTGTGTGTTAGGGAAATGGGGAGTCAGAGTGTGTGTTAGGGAGGTGGAGGGGCAGAGTGTGTGTTAGGGAGGTGGGGGGACAGAGTGTGTTTTAAGGAGGTGGAGGGGCAGAGTGTGTGTTAGGGAGGTGGGGTGGGCAGAGTGTGTGTTCGGGAGGTGGGGGGGCAGAGTGTGTTTTAAGGAGGTGGGGGCCAGAGCTTGTGTTTAGGAGGTGGGGTGACAGAGTGTGTGTTTGGGAGGTGGTGGGCAGAGTGTGTGTTTAGGAGGTGGGGTGATAGAGTGTGTGTTTAGGAGGTGGTGGGCAGAGTGTGTGTTTAGGAGGTGGGGTGACAGAGTGTGTGTTTGGGAGGTGGTGGGGCAGAGTGTGTGTTTAGGAGGTGGGGTGACAGACTGTGTGTTTAGGAGGTGGTGGGCAGAGTGTGTGTTTAGGAGGTGGGGTGATAGAGTGTTTGTTCAGGAGGTGGTGGGCAGAGTTTGTGTTTAGGAGGTGGGGTGACAGAGTGTGTGTTTAGGAGGTGGTGGGCAGAGTGTGTGTTTAGGAGGTGGGGTGACAGAGTTTGTGTTTAGGTGGTGGGCAGAGTGTGTGTTTAGGAGGTGGGGTGACATGGTGTGTGTCTGGAGGTGGGGGGACAGAGTGTTTTTTAAGGAGGTGGGGGGACATAGTGTGTTTCTGGAGGTGGTGGAACATAGTGTGCTTCTGGAGGTGGTGGGACATAGTGTGTTTCTGGAGGTGGGGGAGAGTGTGTGTGTTAGGGAGGTGGGGGGACATAGTGTGTTTCAGGAGGTGTGGGGACATGGTGTGTTTCTGGAGGTGGGGTGACGGAGAGTGTGTTCCAGGAGGTTGGGGGGCCAGAGAGTGTGTTTAGGAGGTGGTGGGGCAGAGTGTGTGTTTAGGAGGTGGTGGGCAGAGTGTGTGTTTAGTAGGTGGTGGGCAGAGTGTGTGTTTAGGAGGTGGTGGGCAGAGTGTGTGTTTAGGAGGTGGGGTGACAGAGTGTGTGTTCAGGAGGTGGTGGGCAGAGTGTGTGTTAGGGAGGTGGGGGGTCAGAGTGTGTGTTAGGGAGGTGGGGTGCAGAGTGTGTGTAATGCGGGGCGGGGCAGAGTGTGCTGGAGAGGTGGGGGGGCAGAATGTGTGTTAGGGAGGTGGGGGCAGAGTGTGTTTTAGGGAGGTGGGGGGTCAGAGTGTGTGTTAGGGAGGTGGGGGGGCAGAGTGTGTGTTAGGGAGGTGGGGGGTCAGAGTGTGTGTTAGGGAGGTGGGTTGCAGAGTGTGTGTAATGCGGGGCAGGGCAGAGTGTGCTGGAGAGGTGGGGGGGCAGAATGTGTGTTAGGGAGGTGGGGGGTCAGAGTGTGTGTTAGGGAGGTGGTGGGTCAGAGTGTGTGTTAGGGAGGTGGGGGGGCAGAGTTTGTGTTAGAGAGGGTTTGGGGGGCTGCGTGTGTGTTTAGGAGATGGGGAGTCAGAGTGTGTGTTAGGGAGGTGGGGGGGCAGAGTGTGTGTTAGGGAGGTGGGGGGTCAGAGTGTGTGTTAGGGAAGTGGGGCAGAGTGTGTTAGGGAGATGTGGCGTCACAGTGTGTGTTTGAGAGGGTTTGGGGGCTATGTGTGTGTTAAGGAGATGGTGGGGTCAGTGTGTGTTAGGGAGGGTTTGGGGGCTGCGTGTGTGTTAAGGAGGTGGGGGCAGAGTGTGTTTTAGGGAGGTGGAGGGGCAGAGTGTGTGTTAGGGAGGTGGGGGGGCAGAGTGTGTGTTAGGGAGGTGTGGAACATAGTGTGTTTCTGGAGGTGGGGGAACATAGTGTGTTTCTGGAGGTGGGGAGACATAGTGTGTTTCTGGAGATGGGGGACAGTGTGTGTGTTAGAGAGGTGGGGGGACATAGTGTGTTTCAGGAGGTGGGGAACATAGTGTGTTTCTGGAGGTGGGGGAACATAGTGTGTTTCTGGAGGTGGGGAGACATAGTGTGTTTCTGGAGGTGGGGGACAGTGTGTGTGTTAGAGAGGTGGGGGGACATAGTGTGTTTCAGGAGGTGGGGGACATAGTGTGTTTCAGGAGGTGGGGAACATAGTGTGTTTCAGGAGGTGGGGAACATAGTGTGTTTCTGGAGGTGGGGGAACATAGTGTGTTTCTGGAGGTGGGGAGACATAGTGTGTTTCTGGAGGTGGGGGACAGTGTGTGTGTTAGAGAGGTGGGGGGACATAGTGTGTTTCAGGATGTCGGAGGACATGGTGTGTTTCTGGAGGTGGAGGACAGTGTGTGTGTTAGGGAGGTGGGGGGACATAGTGTGTTTCTGGAGGTGGGGAGACATAGTGTGTTTCTGGAGGTGGGGGACAGTGTGTGTGTTAGGGAGGTGGGGGAACATAGTGTGTTTCTGGAGGTGGGGAGACATAGTGTGTTTCTGGAGGTGGGGGACAGTGTGTGTGTTAGAGAGGTGGGGGGACATAGTGTGTTTCTGGAGGTCGGGGGACATGATGTGTTCCTGGAGGTGTGGGGACAGTGTGTGTGTTAGGGAGGTGGGGGGACATAGTGTGTCTCAGGAGGTCGGGGGACATGGTGTGTTCCTGGAGGTGTGGGGACATGGTGTGTTTCTGGAGGTGGGGTGACAGAGTGTGTGTTTCAGGAGGTTGGGGGACAGAGTGTGTTACAGGAGGTGGGGGGACATAGTGTGTTTCTGGAGGTGGGATGACAGAGTGTGTGTTTAGGAGGTGGTGGGCAGAATGTGTGTTTAGGAGGTGGGGTGACAGAGTGTGTGTTTCTGGAGGTGGGGTGACAGAGTGTGTGTTTAGGAGGTGGTGGGCAGAGTGTGTGTTTAGGAGGTGGGGTGACAGAGTGTGTGTTTAGGAGGTGGTGGGCAGAGTGTGTGTTTAGGAGGTGGGGTGACAGAGTATGTGTGTTAGGGAGGTGGGGGGTCAGAGTGTGTGTTAGGGAGGTGGGGTGCAGAGTGTGTGTAATGCGGGGCGGGGCAGAGTGTGCTGGAGAGGTGGGGGGTCAGAATGTGTGTTAGGGAGGTGGGGCAGAGTGTGTGTTAGGGAGGTGGTGGGTCAGAGTGTGTGTTAGGGAGGTGGGGGGGGGCAGAGTTTGTGTTAGAGAGGGTTTGGGGGGCTGCGTGTGTGTTTAGGAGATGGGGAGTCAGAGTGTGTGTTAGGGAGGTGGGGGGGCAGAGTGTGTGTTAGGGAGGTGGGGGGTCAGAGTGTGTGTTAGGGAGGTGGGGCAGAGTGTGTTAGGGAGATGTGGAGTGTGTGTTTGAGAGGGTTTGGGGGCTATGTGTGTGTTAAGGAGATGGTGGGGTCAGTGTGTGTTAGGGAGGGTTTGGGGGGCTGCGTGTGTGTTAAGGAGGTGGGGGCAGAGTGTGTTTTAGGGAGGTGGAGGGGCAGAGTGTGTGATAGGGAGGTGGGGGTGCAGAGTGTGTGTTAGGGAGGTGGGGAACATAGTGTGTTTCTGGAGGTGGGGGAACATAGTGTGTTTCTGGAGGTGGGGAGACATAGTGTGTTTCTGGAGGTGGGGGGACATAGTGTGTTTCAGGAGGTCGGGGGACATGGTGTATTCCTGGAGGTGGGGTGACAGAGTGTGTGTTTCAGGAGGTTGGGGGACAGAGTGTGTTACAGGAGGTGGGGGGACATAGTGTGTTTCTGGAGGTGGGGTGACAGAGTTTGTGTTTAGGAGGTGGGGTGACAGATTGTGTGTTTAGGAGGTGGTGGGCAGAGTGTGTGTTTAGGAGGTGGGGTGACAGAATTTGTGTTTAGGTGGTGGGCAGAGTGTGTGTTTAGGAGGTGGGGTGACAGACTGTGTGTTTAGGAGGTGGTGGGCAGAGTTTGTGTTTAGGAGGTGGGCTGACAGAGTTTGTGTTTAGGTGGTGGGCAGAGTGTGTGTTTAGGAGGTGGGGTGACAGACTGTGTGTTCAGGAGTTGGTGGGCAGAGTTTGTGTTTAGGAGGTGGGGTGACAGAGTGTGTGTTTAGGAGGTGGTGGGCAGAGTGTGTGTTTAGGAGGTGGGGTGACAGACTGTGTGTTCAGGAGGTGGGGGGCAGAGTGTGTGTTTAGGAGGTGGGGTGACAGACTGTGTGTTTAGGAGGTGGTGGGCAGAGTGTGTGTTTAAGAGGTGGGGTGACAGACTGTGTGTTCAGGAGGTGGGGGGCAGAGGCTGTATTAAGAAGGGGGTGCAGAGTGTGTGTAATGCGGGGTGGTTCAGGGTGTGCTGGAGAGGTGGGGGGGCAGCGTGTGTGTTAGGGAGGTGGGGGCCAGAGTGTGTGTAAATGGGTGGCGGGACAGAGTGTGCTGGAGATGTGGGGGGCAGAATGTGTGTTAGGGAGGTGGGGGGTCAGAGTGTGTGTTAGGGAGGTGGTGGGTCAGAGTGTGTGTAAAGGAGGTGGTGGGTCAGAGTGTGTGCTAGGGAGGTGGGGGGGCAGAGTTTGTGTTAGGGAGGAGGGGGGGCAGAGTTTGTGTTAGAGAGGGTTTGGGGGGCTGCGTGTGTGTTAGGGAAATGTGGAGTCAGAGTGTGTGTTAGGGAGGTGGAGGGGCAGAGTGTGTGTTAGGGAGGTGGGGGGACAGAGTGTGTTTTAAGGAGGTGGAGGGGCAGTGTGTGTGTTAGGGAGGTGGGGTGGGCAGAGTGTGTGTTCGGGAGGTGGGGGGGCAGAGTGTGTTTTAAGGAGGTGGGGGCCAGAGCTTGTGTTTAGGAGGTGGGGTGACAGAGTGTGTGTTTGGGAGGTGGTGGGCAGAGTGTGTGTTTAGGAGGTGGGGTGATAGAGTGTGTGTTTAGGAGGTGGTGGGCAGAGTGTGTGTTTAGGAGGTGGGGTGACAGAGTGTGTGTTTGGGAGGTGGTGGGGCAGAGTGTGTGTTTCAGGAGGTGGGGTGACAGAGTGTGTGTTTAGGAGGTGGTGGGCAGAGTGTGTGTTTAGGAGGTGGGGTGACAGAGTTTGTGTTTAGGAGGTGGGGTGACAGAGTGTGTGTTTAGGAGGTGGTGGGCAGAGTGTGTGTTTAGGAGGTGGGGTGACAGAGTTTGTGTTTAGGAGGTGGTGGGGCAGAGTGTGTGTTTAGGAGGTGGGGTGACAGACTGTGTGTTTAGGAGGTGGTGGGCAGAGTGTGTGTTTAGGAGGTGGTGGGCAGAGTGTGTGTTTAGGAGGTGGGGTGACAGACTGTGTGTTCAGGAGGTGGGGTGACAGAGTGTGTGTTTAGGAGGTGGTGGGCAGAGTGTGTGTTCAGGAGGTGGGGTGACAGAGTGTGTTTAGGAGGTGGTGGGGCATAACGTGTGTTAGGGAGGTGGGGGGGCAGAGTGTGTGTTAGGGAGGTGGGGGGGCAGAGTGTGTTAGGGAGATGAGGGGTCAGAGTGTGTGTTAGGGAGGTGGGGCAGAGTGTGTTAGGGAGATAGGGGGTCAGAGTGTGTGTTTGAGAGGGTTTGGGGGCTATGTGTGTGTAAAGGAGATGATGTGGTCAGTGTGTGTTAGGGAGGGTTTGGGGGGCTGCGTGTGTGTTAAGGAGGTGGGGGCAGAGTGTGTTTTAGGGAGGTGGAGGGGCAGAGTGTTTGTTAGGGAGGTGGGGGGGCAGAGTGTGTGTTAGGGAGATGGAGGAACAGAGTGTGTTTTAAGGAGGTGGAGGGGCGGAGTGTGTGTTAGGGAGGTGGGGGGGCAGAGTGTGTGTTTCAGGAGGTGGTGGGGCAGAGTGTGTGTTTCAGGAGGTCGGGGGGCAGAGTTGTGTGTTTCAGGAGGTGGTGGGGCAGAGTGCGTGTTTCAGGATGTCGGGGGGCAGAGGCTGTATTAAGGAGGGGGTGCAGAGTGTGTGTAATGCGGGGTGGGCAGGGTGTGCTGGAGAGGTGGGGGGGTGCAGGGTGTGTGTTAGGGAGGTGGGAGGTCAGAGTGTGTGTTAGGGAGGTGGGGGCCAGAGTGTGTGTAAATGGGTGGCGGGACAGAGTGTGCTGGAGAGGTGGGGGGGGGCAGAATGTGTGTTAGGGAGGTGGGGGGTCAGAGTGTGTGTTAGGGAGGTGGTGGGTCAGAGTGTGTGTTAGGGAGGTGGGGGGGCAGAGTTTGTGTTAGAGAGGGTTTGGGGGGCTGCGTGTGTGTTAGGGAGATGGGGAGTCAGAGTATGTGTTAGGGAGGTGGGGGGGCAGAGTGTGTGTTAGGGAGGTGGGGGGGCAGAGTGTGTTAGGGAGATGAGGGGTCAGAGTGTGTGTTAGGGAGGTGGGGCAGAGTGTGTTAGGGAGATAGGGGGTCAGAGTGTGTGTTTGAGAGGGTTTGGGGGCTATGTGTGTGTAAAGGAGATGATGTGGTCAGTGTGTGTTAGGGAGGGTTTGGGGGGCTGCGTGTGTGTTAAGGAGGTGGGGGCAGAGTGTGTTTTAGGGAGGTGGAGGGGCAGAGTGTTTGTTAGGGAGGTGGGGGGGCAGAGTGTGTGTTAGGGAGATGGAGGAACAGAGTGTGTTTTAAGGAGGTGGAGGGGCGGAGTGTGTGTTAGGGAGGTGGGGGGGCAGAGTGTGTGTTTCAGGAGGTGGTGGGGCAGAGTGTGTGTTTCAGGAGGTCGGGGGGCAGAGTTGTGTGTTTCAGGAGGTGGTGGGGCAGAGTGCGTGTTTCAGGATGTCGGGGGGCAGAGGCTGTATTAAGGAGGGGGTGCAGAGTGTGTGTAATGCGGGGTGGGCAGGGTGTGCTGGAGAGGTGGGGGGGTGCAGGGTGTGTGTTAGGGAGGTGGGAGGTCAGAGTGTGTGTTAGGGAGGTGGGGGCCAGAGTGTGTGTAAATGGGTGGCGGGACAGAGTGTGCTGGAGAGGTGGGGGGGGGCAGAATGTGTGTTAGGGAGGTGGGGGGTCAGAGTGTGTGTTAGGGAGGTGGTGGGTCAGAGTGTGTGTTAGGGAGGTGGGGGGGCAGAGTTTGTGTTAGAGAGGGTTTGGGGGGCTGCGTGTGTGTTAGGGAGATGGGGAGTCAGAGTATGTGTTAGGGAGGTGGGGGGGCAGAGTGTGTGTTAGGGAGGTGGGGGGGCAGAGTGTGTTAGGGAGATGAGGGGTCAGAGTGTGTGTTAGGGAGGTGGGGCAGAGTGTGTTAGGGAGATAGGGGGTCAGAGTGTGTGTTTGAGAGGGTTTGGGGGCTATGTGTGTGTAAAGGAGATGATGTGGTCAGTGTGTGTTAGGGAGGGTTTGGGGGGCTGCGTGTGTGTTAAGGAGGTGGGGGCAGAGTGTGTTTTAGGGAGGTGGAGGGGCAGAGTGTTTGTTAGGGAGGTGGGGGGGCAGAGTGTGTGTTAGGGAGATGGAGGAACAGAGTGTGTTTTAAGGAGGTGGAGGGGCGGAGTGTGTGTTAGGGAGGTGGGGGGGCAGAGTGTGTGTTTCAGGAGGTGGTGGGGCAGAGTGTGTGTTTCAGGAGGTCGGGGGGCAGAGTTGTGTGTTTCAGGAGGTGGTGGGGCAGAGTGCGTGTTTCAGGATGTCGGGGGGCAGAGGCTGTATTAAGGAGGGGGTGCAGAGTGTGTGTAATGCGGGGTGGGCAGGGTGTGCTGGAGAGGTGGGGGGGTGCAGGGTGTGTGTTAGGGAGGTGGGAGGTCAGAGTGTGTGTTAGGGAGGTGGGGGCCAGAGTGTGTGTAAATGGGTGGCGGGACAGAGTGTGCTGGAGAGGTGGGGGGGGGCAGAATGTGTGTTAGGGAGGTGGGGGGTCAGAGTGTGTGTTAGGGAGGTGGTGGGTCAGAGTGTGTGTTAGGGAGGTGGGGGGGCAGAGTTTGTGTTAGAGAGGGTTTGGGGGGCTGCGTGTGTGTTAGGGAGATGGGGAGTCAGAGTATGTGTTAGGGAGGTGGGGGGGCAGAGTGTGTGTTAGGGAGGTGGGGGGGCAGAGTGTGTTAGGGAGATGAGGGGTCAGAGTGTGTGTTAGGGAGGTGGGGCAGAGTGTGTTAGGGAGATGGGGTGTCAGAGTGTGTGTTTGAGAGGGTTTGGGGGCTGTGTGTGTTAAGGAGATGGTGGGGTCAGTGTGTGTTAGGGAGGGTTTGGGGGGATGCGTGTGTGTTAAGGAGGTGGGGGCAGAGTGTGTTTTAGGGAGGTGGGGGCAGAGTGTGTTTTAGGGAGGTGGGGGGGCAGAGTGTGTGTTAGGGAGATGGAGGGACAGAGTGTGTGTTTCAGGAGGTCGGAGGGCAGAGTGTGTGTTTCAGGAGGTGGTGGGGCAGAGTGTGTGTTTCAGAAGGTCGGGGGGCAGAGTGTGTGTTTCAGGAGGTGGGGGGGCAGAGTGTGTTTTTCAGGAGGTGGGGGGGCAGATTGTGGGTTTCAGGAGTTGGGGGGACAGAGTGTGTGTTTCAGGTGGTGGTGAGGCAGAGTGTAGGGCGCAGGTAGCCTAGTGGTTCGAACATTGGGCTAGTAAAGGAAGGGTTGCTTAATCGAATCCCTGATTTGACTTCTTAAAAATCTGTCGTTCTGCCCCTGAACAAGGCATTTCAACCATTGTTCCCTGATAGGCCGTTATTGTTTATAGGAATGTGTTCTCAACTGTCTTGCCTAGTTAAATAAAGGTAATACAAAAATGTAAGTCTGTGTGTTATGGAGGTGGGGGGGGGGTTGTTTTAGGAGGTGGGCGGTGGCACAGTGTGTGTTAGGGAGGTGGGGGGGTTGTTTTAGGAGGTGGGCGGTGGCACAGTGTGTGTTAGGGAGGTGGGGGAAGGGCACAGTGTGTGTTAGGGAGGGCTAATTTGAAGTGACATGGGCTGCAGGGTGATGTACTTATCTGTCCAGGCTTCCTGTGTATCCCTCCTTCCCTTCTCCTCCTTCCTCCCCCTCGTCCCTCTATCCCTCCATCACGTCCAACTTGACATTTCTATCTTTGTCGTTTGGTCACCTGTCACTCACTCAGTCACCTGCTCTTAGGGCCACACACACACACACACACACACACACACACACACACACACACACACACACACACACACACACACACACACACACACACACACACTCAATAAAAGCCCTTACAGGGAGCGGACACGTGTGCCAGAATGTTGTCCCAGTTTGTGTGTGTTTCACATTCACTAATCTGCATGAATCAGCCCCCTCTTCCAACACTTGTTTATGTAACCCCAATAAGCATTCCACTTTCTGAAAAAGCATAAACAGTTTGGGCTTTGTAAGCAGAGATGTCTTGTTAACCGCAGGCACTGCTTGTGTAGAGAGCAGAGGAGCGCTAGTTTGAAGTGCCAGGGACACGTGTGGTACATGAAAAGATGGTGGGCTGGTAGCGGGTCATGTTAATCATACCTGCCTTGAAGCATTCACATGGGCCTCAGATTCCTACCTACCTAACAATGAGACACACGGAAAACTGGAATCTCGTTAGCTACTACTAATGCATCTATTGATATCAAAGCCATGCAAAGCTGTGTGTGTGTGTGTGTGTGTGTGTGTGTGTGTGTGTGTGTGTGTGTGTGTGTGTGTGTGTGTGTGTGTGCGCTTGCGTATGTGTGCTCATGGTCACGTGTACGTTGCATCTCCCATCATGTCGATTTGGGGAAATGTCAGACCTTTAACCTTTAGGTTTTGACCCTTGGGCGTCAGTTAGACCACATGTCACTTACTGCCTCCTGCACAGAACAAGCATTATGGGAAAAACACACACCAACCATCCGTATCATTCAACCTCTTCAGTGAAACACAGGCAGAATATTCTGTCCTCATACAGTAACAGGCTGAATTTCAGTCCTCATAGAGTAACAGGCAGAATATTCTGTCCTCATACAGTAACAGGCTGAATATCAGTCCTCATAGAGTAACAGGCAGAATATTCTGTCCTCATACAGTAACAAGCTGAATTTCAGTCCTCATAGAGTAACAGGCAGAATATTCAGTCCTCATACAGTAACAGGCAGAATATCCAGTCCTCATAGAGTAACAGGCAGAATATTCCGTCCTCATAGAGTAACAGGCAGAATATCCAGTCCTCATAGAGTAACAGGCAGAATATTCAGTCCTCATACAGTAACAGGCAGAATATCCAGTCCTCATACAGTAACAGGCAGAATATCCAGTCCTCATAGAGTAACAGGCAGAATATTCAGTCCTCATAGAGTAACAGGCAGAATATCCAGTCCTCATACAGTAACAGGCAGAATATTCAGTCCTCATATAGTAACAGGCAGAAAATTCAGTCCTCACACAGTAACAGGCAGAATATCCAGTCCTCACACAGTAACAGGCAGACTATTCAGTCCTCATACAGTAACATGTGTTTGTGAATTGGTGGCTTGGTTGTTATCTCTGTTTATTCATGGACAGTGTGTGTGTGTGGTGTGTTTGTATAAGGCACAGTTGTGACAGCTTCATTACCTGTCACACTCTGCTCTGCTTAATTGAGATATCTTAATTGTAGGACGATAGAGAGGACCACAGAGAAAGACACTGCAGCTAGTCTAACAACCTCTTCTCAAACTGCTGTAATCACGCACGCACGCACACACACCAACACCCTCCACACACACATTTTTGTCTCTCAGGTGATGGGGACGTGACTGAAAGATTGAGAGGGTTATTCCATGTTGTAAATGGGACAGTTCGTGACGATTCCATTAATCCTGCAGATTCGCCCCCCACCGTCTCTCCCCATTTCTCCCAGCCCCTTTGTAGATGAAAGGCTTCCACTGTTTCTGCCAATGGCCTCCAGCCATTTGAATTAAACATCGATTTTATCTGAAGTTTAGTCAACGCTGCCGTGACGATGGACTAGAATGTGTTGTTCTGAATCACCAATGATCTGGAACCCAGGCACAACTGTCTCTGTCAGGGAGAGAGGGATGAAGAGAAGAGGAGGGAAAGAGAAGTAAGAGAAGGAAAGAGGAGAGAAAGAGAAGTAAGTTGGGACGTGGAGAGAGAGGGATGAACAGAGGGTGATGGGTAAGAGAAGGTTGAGGGAGTGATAGTCAGAGAGAGGGGGGGGTGAAGAGAGAGAAATGAGAGGGTCAGGGAGGGATACGAAACTCAAAAGAGTGATGGGAATCAAGAATGAGGGATTCAGGGAGGAGCAGCAATTAACAAAGGGAGAGCGGAGAAGAGGACAATGTTTTCTGTGTCTGTGAAAGAATTGACAAAGTAGTGAGGAAGTGTTTTGTGTGACGTTTCAAATCTCCTTCTATTCTCATCACCAAGCACCTGGCAAAAAAAAACTCAGCTGAATCCTCCTTTCCCCCCTTCCTCTGCTCCTCCATTCCTCTTTTCCCTCCACCACAGTTGAATTCTGAGAAGAGGGGAAGTGACAGTGTGTGTGCATGTGTGTGTAGATATCCTCAACTGAACTGTACAAGAGCCGCCATGCTTCGGTATCTCTAAATTGGTGAAGTGAAACTATTACACAACTGTATCCCTCAGTCTGTATATGGGACTCACTGTAGACCAGCTATGCAATTACTAACACGGATCTTTGCACAGGTTTTGCTGATTGCTGCTCTATTGTGCACTGTAAAAAGTGCGATAGCACTTCTGTACATCTGAAGTGCTTTTACTGATTGGAATGATTGAAATTTACACTTTGGTATGTTCAACCTATTCTATTCAATTTGTCTGAAATCATATAACAAATTTGACAGATCAATGTGACATTTTGAATTGAATGAAAGCTTCAAAGTTGCTTTCAATGCCTCATGTGCATTGGATAGCGGTGGGGCATGTCTTTCCAGGAGACTTGCAGTACATACACATCTTCTGCAAGAGGTCAAAGCAGTGGGTGGTGAAGAAAGTATATGAGAGTCTAGTCCACCTGTCTGTGGAGTGCAGGAAGGACCAGACGGTTGTCAACATGGAGCTTGAGTCACAGCTTAACAAACCCAACATACACTACCGGTCAAAAGTTTTAGAACACCTACTCAATCAAAGGTTTTTCTTTTCTACATTGTAGAATCATAGTGAAGACATCAAAACTATGAAATAACACATATGGAATCATGTACTAACCAAAAAAGTGTTAAACAAATCAAAATATATTTTATATATGAGATTCTTCAAAGTAGCCACCCTTTGCCTTGATGACAGCTTGGCACACATATGCTGAGTTCCCACATATGCTGAGCACTTGTTAGCTGCTTTTCGTTCACTCTGCTGTCCAACTCATCCCAAACCAATTGAATTGGGTCGAGGTCTGGTGATTGTGGAGGCCAGGTCATCTGATGGAGCACTCCATCACTCTCCTTGGTCAAATAGCCCTTACCCAGCCTGGAGGTGTGTTTTGGGTCATTGTCCTGTTGAAAAACAAATGATAGTCCCACTAAGCGCTAACCAGATGGGATGGTGTATTGCTGCAGAATTCTGTGGTAGCCATGCTGGTTTAGTGCGCATTGAATTCCAAATAAATCATAGACAGCTTCACCAGCAAAGCACCATCACACCTCTTCTTCCATGCTTCACGGTGGGAACCACACATGCGTCTCTGCGTCTCACAAAGACACGGCAGTTGGACCAAAAGTCTCACATTTGGACTCATCAGACCAAAGGACAGATTTCCCCCGGATTAATGTCTATTCTTCCTATTGGTGTCCTTTAGTTGTAGTTTCTTTGCAGCAATTGATTCACGCAGTCTCCTCTGAACAGTTGGTGTTGAGATGTGCCTGTTATTTGAACTCTGTGAAGCATTTATTTGGGCTGCAATCTGAGGCTGGTAACTCTAAGGAAATTATCCTCTGCAGCAGAGGTAACTCTGGGTCTTCCTTTCATGTGGCGGTCCTCATGAGAGCCAGTTTCATCATAACATTTGATGGTTTTTGCAACTGCACTTGAAGAAACTTTCAAAGTTCTTGACATTTGACATTGACCGAATTGACTGACCTTCATGTCTTAAAGTAATGATGGACTGTCGTTTCTCATTGCTTATTTGATCGGTTCTTAATATAATATGGACTTGGTATTTTACCAAATATGACTATTTTCGGCATACCACCCCTACCTTGTCACAACACAACTGATTGGCTCAAATGCATTAAGAAGGAAGGAAATTCCACAAATGAACTTTTAACAAGGCACAACTGTTAATTGAAATGCATTCCACCTCATGAAGCTGGTTGAGAGAATGCCAACCGTGTGTAAAGCTGTCATCAAGGCAAAGGGTGTTTACTTTGAAGAATATCAAATATAAAACATATTTCAGTTTTTTGGTTACTACATGGTTCAACATGTGTTATTTCATAGTTTTGATGTCTTCACTATTATTCTACAATGTAGAAAATCGTCAAAATAAAGAAAAACACTTGAATGAGTAGGTGTATCCAAACTTTTGACTGGTACTGTATTTGTATAAACTAGCTTCAGTCTTACTGCTAAAACAAATGATGCAGCGAGTTAGTATATAATTTCAACTTTAATTTGGTGGCAAGTGAACATGTTTCAATAAAACAGTAGATTAGCCTGTCAATATCACAAATAAGTAGACATGGCTAGAATTCAGGACAAAGTTTATTTGCTCTGGAGATCGAGGTGAATTTGTACCACAGTATGCAGGAACAGTTATGGCAATGTATGACATATACAGTAGAAGAAAAATATACTACTAATGCTTATATTAAATACTACAGTTCTACAAAGGGAATACTTGCATATGGTGTGTTTGGGTGGTGCAGTGACGTGTTCGGAGTCTCTTTGATACAAGCGGAGATTCTTGCTATGTGACCTTTCACATCTCCTTTTGAGAGTCATCTTCTTTGTATCCAAGCGGTATTGTCTGTGAGCGAAAGACAAAATCGCTATTACACATTCATGGGCAATCATTGTGTACACTCTAAGGTGCTATCTAAAACCTTAAAGGGTCCCCATAGGAGAACCCTTTGAAGAATCCTTTTTGGTTACAGGTAGAACCCTATTGGGTTCCATGTAGAACCCTTTCTACAGAGTGTTCTACCTGGAACCAAAAAGGATTCTACCTCTACTCCCTCGGGGACAGCTGAAGAACTATTTTCAAACCCTTTTTTGTAAGAGTGCACGGTCTGTATTCATACTGTAGCAGCATGGTGTAGAACATGAGACATCTCACAGACACATGTTAGCTGGCTAGCTACAGCACACGTATAGTTATTCCAAGACTAATACGAGTCATAAAGCCAAAGTCATTCCTTTACCCTCCGCCATCATCATCATCAAAACATTTCTCCAGTTTTGCTCCAAATGAGAGGCACTGAGGCAAGCTAGGCTAGTTAGCTAGCTAGCTATAACGTTAGACTACAGTACATTTTTGGTATAATACACAGCTATCTAGCTAAACTTTGCTAGCTTGCCTTGTAGTGGTACTAGCTAGCCCCGTTATGGACAAATCAGTATGAACAACACTGCCTCGTGTAAAAAGAGAGATAATATTGCTAGTTAGCTACTGACAGCAAAACAACTTACTCTGTCATTTGCCCTCCTGAGTCTTGGTTCAGCTGGTCTTCGCTGCCGCCGCTACTGGCAATTGCATAATTTTTTCTCACTGTCTCAACTCCTCTTCAGTGTATTCTGGCTAAAATAAATAGGGCTGTATGTTCCTATGTAAAAGAACATAACACATTTTTTTTTAACGTCCAGCTCTTCTTGAAAGAGGAGCTATCAGAAGCAGCAATTGTAGCTAATTATTTAGCAATCTCTGATAGACAGTGCATGGTAACATAACTTCTGTGAACCTGCAAACTACTACTGCCCCCCGTTTTTAAAAGCCTGCTTTTGAGGGTGGAACAAGGAAGTAGGCTCCCATCAGGCTGTATGTAGCCTTTACAACGCCAGGGAAAATGTATCTACCTAGATATCCTGCAATGTCCTGGCAGATAGCAACATCGTTGAGACAAATCCAATGGCTCTATTGAACAAGGAAAATCATTTCTACTCACTGCTATCATGATTGTGCAATTGCTGAAACACCAAGGCCAGAATAAATGCAACAAAACATAACTCCATACATCAGATCAGACAGCAGGCTCAATCAACCATTGGTTGAACTCTACGGTATGAAAATAGTGCATATAGTGCTATAGTGCATAATTATGTCTGAAACACCCTCTCATCACTCATAATTGTGTAGGGAGACTGGAAAAACACCCCAAATAGTGTTTAGTAGTGAAGTTTCCCAATGCTTGGTTACTATATTGTGGCTACTAAATGTGAAAGTATTGTGTAAATAACAGTTAATCAAATACATGTCTTGATTTACCGGGAATTGATTTAATTGATTGTAACCCAATTGAAGAAATTTGGATAGGTAATTCAAAATTAAAAAGTGAACTTGGAATGGGATTAAAAAAAAGGGTTTACATGAAATATTAGTTTGTATTTGTTATTTACTGGGTTTAACCAAAGGGGGAAAGCAGGTTCAGTGTTGAAAGAAATAGGTTGCAACTTGAAATAGAGTTTTGGTAATAGTTAAATAAAACTGTTGGCATTGAATCATATTTTTTATTTCCATATTTGGTAGTATTTTTCAATTGAGAAAACCTAACTAATTTACTTGTGACCAATTGTAGGTTGATCCAAAGAGTCATCCTGTCGTTAAAATATATTCAGCTGAATCTTAATGATAAGATAGGATTAGTCTGTCTTGATCGGGAAAGAAATGTTACGGGTATTATTCTATGGGTTCAAACACAGGCGTTTGTTTGTCGACCATATTCACCTTTTCGATTTCCCATAAGCCTCCACTCAATTCGAAATAAATGACAGATCAAGACAAGTGTTCTCTTAAACAAGTATTGAAAAGTTCATTTTTGGAGGAAAGACATTACATTTCCCTCACATCTTTTCACCTGTGGCGCTTTATACTTGGCAGCGCTCAAGCAGGTGGTCTCATCTATCTTAGTTGAGTGCACTGACTGTTAGTCGCTCTGGATAAGAGCATCTGTTAAATTACCAAAATGTAAATGTCTGAAATATAATAGTCTTACTCATGACCTTTGAACCCTAACACAAACAGACTACAAATGGCTTCTGGTTAGTACATGCTTTTTTGTCCTACTCGTCTCAATTTTTTTTTCTCTCTCTCTCTCTCTCTCTCTCTCTCTCTCTCTCTCTCTCTCTCTCTCTCTCTCTCTCTCTCTCTCTCTCTCTCTCTCTCTCTCTCTCTCTCTCTCTCTCTCTCTCTCCCTCTCTCTCTCTCTCTCTCTCTCTCTCTCTCTCTCTCTCCCTCCCTCCCTCCCTCCCTCCTTCTCTTTTCTCCCACCGTCTGTGGTTTGTTGTTCCCCACCCTGAGGACATGAGGAGATGAAAGAACGTTGGTCTCGGGGGAGAACCAGAGTGGATGGGTAGGCCCAGCGTCCCCCTGCGCTCCTCCCCACACCGGGACACCATTCCTGGGATGGGCCGTCTCTAGAGTGGGGCGCGGAGATGGGGGTCCCCTGGTTAACCCCTGTCTCTTGGTGCAACACACAGACTCCACACACAACCCCCATGAGGAACCTAGTCCCAGTGGGACTGATTCCATTCTGATTCACTCTATTGGGGATGGTTGATGTGGACGTAGGCATACTATGTCTAATATTGAATTACATTTTTGTTAGCAATAGAAGAATAAAATGAATAAATTAATTAAAAGAAGAGAATAAAAATAATGTATATATCATATTCACTGTTAGAGAAATATGTTCTCTCTGTCAGAGGCCTGCCCCAACCACGTTCTCTCTGTCAGAGGCCTGCCCCAACCACGTTCTCTCTGTCAGAGGCCTGCCCCAACCCTGTTCTCTCTGTCAGAGGCCTGCCCCAACCCCGTTCTCTCTGTCAGAGGCCTGCCCAACCACGTTCTCTCTGTCAGAGGCCTGCCCCAACCCCGTTCTCTCTGTCAGAGGCCTGCCCCAACCCCGTTCTCTCTGTCAGAGGCCTGCCCCAACCCCATTCTCTCTGTCAGAGGCCTGCCCCAACCCCGTTCTCTCTGTCAGAGGCCTGCCCAACCACGTTCTCTCTGTCAGAGGCCTTCCCCAACCCCATTCTCTCTGTCAGAGGCCTTCCCCAACCCCCTTCTCTCTGTCAGAGGCCTTCCCCAACCCCCTTCTCTCTGTCAGAGGCCTGCCCAACCACGTTCTCTCTGTCAGAGGCCTGCCCCAACCCCATTCTCTCTGTCAGAGGCCTGCCCCAACCCCGTTCTCTCTGTCAGAGGCCTGCCCAACCACGTTCTCTCTGTCAGAGGCCTGCCCCAACCCCATTCTCTCTGTCAGAGGCCTGCCCCAACCCCGTTCTCTCTGTCAGAGGCCTGCCCCAACCCCCTTCTCTCTGTCAGAGGCCTTCCCCAACCCCATTCTCTCTGTCAGAGGCCTTCCCCAACCCCCTTCTCTCTGTCAGAGGCCTTCCCCAACCCCCTTCTCTCTGTCAGAGGCCTTCCCCAACCCCCTTCTCTCTGTCAGAGGCCTGCCCCAACCCCCTTCTCTCTGTCAGAGGCCTTCCCCAACCCCCTTCTCTCTGTCAGAGGCCTTCCCCAACCCCATTCTCTCTGTCAGAGGCCTTCCCCAACCCCCTTCTCTCTGTCAGAGGCCTTCCCCAACCACGTTCTCTCTGTCAGAGGCCTGCCCCAACCCCGTTCTCTCTGTCAGAGACCTGCCCCAACCACGTTCTCTCTGTCAGAGGCCTGCCCCAACCCCATTCTCTCTGTCAGAGGCCTGCCCCAACCCCCTTCTCTCTGTCAGAGGCCTGCCCCAACCCCATTCTCTCTGTCAGAGGCCTTCCCCAACCCCCTTCTCTCTGTCAGAGGCCTTCCCCAACCCCCTTCTCTCTGTCAGAGGCCTGCCCCAACCACATTCTCTCTGTCAGAGACCTGCCCCAACCCCCTTCTCTCTGTCAGAGGCCTGCCCCAACCACATTCTCTCTGTCAGAGACCTGCCCCAACCCCCTTCTCTCTGTCAGAGGCCTGCCCCAACCCCCTTCTCTCTGTCAGAGGCCTGCCCCAACCCCCTTCTCTCAGTCAGAGGCCTTCCCCAACCCCGTTCTCTCTGTCAGAGGCCTGCCCCAACCACGTTCTCTCTGTCAGAGGCCTGCCCCAACCCCGTTCTTTCTGTCAGAGGCCTGCCCCAACCCTGTTCTCTCTGTCAGAGGCCTGCCCCAACCACGTTCTCTCTGTCAGAGGCCTGCCCCAACCACGTTCTCTCTGTCAGAGGCCTCCCCCAACCACGTTCTCTCTGTCAGAGGCCTGCCCCAACCCCATTCTCTCTGTCAGATGCCTGCCCCAACCACGTTCTCTCTGTCAGAGGCCTGCCCCAACCCTCTTCTCTCTTTCTTTCTCTGCCTCTCTGTCTCTATGCATCTCTTCTTCTCTGTGCTGTATCTCACTCTGGTTGAAGTATTATAACTGAAGTGAGTCATTTAAAAGAGAAAAAAGCTGAGATCAAAAGGGAGTTGAATTTGTTATATAATCCCTAATCCCTTACCCTAACTCCCTAGATGTAGTGAGTTTTGGGTCTTGGTGTCAGTTTTTTTCTTTGCTAAAAGGTCACCACTTTCTGCTCTGCTTGTTTAGCCAGTGCTTCCTTGCTTGAGTGAGACGGCCAGTGGTAAGACTAAGTTCAAATAGGAAAACCAGTTGAGTTTGATCCTTCGACCGTGCCCTAGATACTCAAGAGTGCTGTCTTGTTTGCCTGGGGTGGAAACATGCTCAGGAGGCTTTGGCTCGCACCAGTTCGTGTGACCTTTGTCTCCGGCTGGGTTCAACTTCCATTGGGCGTCAAGCTGACTTTGTGAGAAAGATTGGGGCTGCTGGCGAAAGGGTCTTCCGTGAAGCAACCGCGGGAATGGGGTTGTCTGAGAGCAGCAGCAAAGAGCAGCATCGGTGGTGGGAGTTGATAGGGGTGTCATCCCAGGTGAGTGAGGCTCATTCTGGTTTCTCTGGCAGTGTTCAGAGTCTGGATTTCCTGGGATGATAGACTATCCCTGGTGGGCTCTAGAGGGTTTTCAGAGAGTTTGAGCTTCCAGCTGCCGGGGTTCATCGACTGTGGTCAATGCTATGCAGCGCGTGGGTGTGATATACCAAGTCACGACAGGTGTTCTGTAATTTTGGTCTTGTATGAGTTCTGCCATTTCAGGCTTGCAAGGTACTGTCAGTATTGTTCTTGGAACTGTGGGGTCTATGGACTTGGGCTGCAGTGGCAGTGTGTCAGTGCACAAAGCCAAGTTGCTACAGGTTCCGCTTCCCTATGTTGGGCTCTGACTGTTCAGGCCTCATGAGGCTCTGACAGTTCAGGCGTAACGGGTAAGTATTAGGGAAAAATGTGGCTTCTGTAACCCCTTCGTGGAGCCGGTGGAACCTGTGTGTCTTCTTAGTTTGGTACCCTGTAAGCTGGCTGGGGGCGTGATTGTAACCACCCGAGCCACTGCCTGTTCACCCCGCTATCATCCAGAAGGCGAGGTCAGTACAGGTGCATCAAAGCTGAAAAACAGCTTCTATCTCAAGGCCATCAGACTGTTAAACAGCCATCCCTAACATTGAGTGGCTGCTGCCAACACACTGACTCAACTCCAGCCACTTTAATAATGGGAATTGATGGGAAATGATGTAAAATATATCACTAGCCACTTTAAACAATGCTACCTAATATAACGTTTACATACCCTACATTATTCATCTCATATGTATACGTATATACTGTACTCTATATCATCTACTGCATCTTTATGTAATACATGTATCACTAGCCACTTTAACTATGCCACTTTGTTTACATACTCATCTCATATGTATATACTGTACTCGATACCATCTACTGTATCTTGCCTATGCTGCTCTGTACCATCACTCATCCATATATCTTTATGTACATATTCTTTATCCCCTTACACTGTGTATAAGACAGTAGTTTTGGAATTGTTAGTTAGATTACTTGTTGGTTATTACTGCATTGTCGGAACTAGAAGCACAAGCATTTTGCTACACTCGCATTAACATCTGCTAACCATGTGTATGTGACAAATACAATTTGATTTGATTTGATTTATTTGTGATTGTATGTCACCATAGTTTGTTATACCGACTGACCGACCGAAAGAGAACGTAGAGTTATGAATATAACTACTGTTCCCTGAAGGAGGGAACGAGGTATAACATATTTTAGCCCTGCACCTTCAGGGGGTTTGGGCTCGCTGAAGAGAGGTACTGAACTAAGGAAATGTATACAAGCCCCAGTGTTGTAGTATAGTATTGTAGTATAGTGTTGTAGTATTTTAGCCAGGAAGGCAAGGCTTTCGAGGGCGGGCTCGGCATCCATTGGCCCATTGACTGTGATGTATTATTAAGGAGGAGAGGTGTACTGCTATGGAAATGTAACATACCACGGTGCTGCACGTTATTGGAGCTGAACGCATTAAATATCATTTGTGCGAGCCGCAGCGTGTGGTTATTATCAGCTAAACTGTTTTAAAGAAAAGAGGGGGAGGAGAGAGAGGGGACAGAGAGAGGGAGAGATGGAGGATGGAGGGAGATGGAGAGAGAGGGGATGGAGGGTTGTATTCCATTTACAATAAGCTGCTTGGGTACAGAGAGGAGAGGATTTGAATAGAGATGACATATACAGTAGTGAAGAGAAATGGCCGCCTCTTATTCTTCTAAGTGGCCCCTCGCTTCTGTCCTACAATAATGTGTTCTTATGATATAGTACTTGACCTATCCAATATGTATGTTCTGGCATGAACTTGTCTCAACACTCACAGTGTGTGTGGGCGTAATGTAATTTGTTGGATTTCATTTTTTAATAGATTATAAAAGTTATTGTTTTACTGTTAGAGCACATGTATCTGACATACATGTCTGGTCTTTGATTCTGGCCCAAAAGCAAATCCTTTATAGTTTAACTGCAGCCTCTATCTATACAGTAGCGTAGATGACCTCCGGGATATGCAGAAACCCTTTCTCTCTGCCCCCTTCTGGTACTCCTGGTCAGCATTTGTGTTTCTGTTTCCAGTGTGTTTCTGGGGTTCCTCTCTGTGCTCCTCTGCAGCAGGGCAGGACCCAGGGATGACTCACAGTGTGGCTGTAGGGACTCCTCCTGCCCCCCCTCATAAATATAAAAAACAGAAAGTGCAGAAAAATGTTCACCTCAACAAAAATACACAGTGGCTAAACATATTTATGGATATGAATATTTCAAAATGTATTTAAGCTTGGAAATGCTGGCAATCTGTTTTAGAATACTTTGACGGTTAGACGGCAACTTGGAGAAGATAGACAACTTACTAGCTTGAAAAGACACCAAACAGATACTGTACAGTGAGGTCCCAAATGATTGGCACCTTTGATAAAGATAGTAAATACAGTGTTAAACAAATAATACAAATATGAAGCTGTATTGTCTGCTCAAAGAAATTGGGAATGATATTATTTTATACTAATACAATTGCTCAGAGAAATAGATTTTGTTTGAAACAAGTAATACATTTTTTTGTTTTAAAGCAGCCAGTTCGACTGTGATACAAGTCAGTATTAGACATCCCTGTCTGAGGACGTTGGGAGATGACATGGTAACCGGCCACTAGGAACAACAGTGAGCGCTGTTACCTTCAAGCAGGTTTGGGTTTTGCTAGGGCGTATGGTGGATGGACTTAAGCATCTGCCTCTGATTCCAAAGGTTGCAACTTTGAATCCAGTGATAGAAAGTTGTTTTTTGAGATTTTTGTTTTAAGCCGATCCTGAAACGTTAACCCTTACCTTAACCATTTGGAGTTAATAACTAACCTTACGTTTTAAAAGTTAATGTCTAAACTTAACCCTAAGTTAAGAAATGCGGAGTTAATGTCTAAACTAGGGATCATCAACTGAATTCAGCCGTGGGCTGATTTTATCTTGAGCGGATGGTCGTGGGTGCGGAACATAATTTCAAATACTTTGTAGATGGCAAAAAGAAACAATAATAATTTCAAACCTTGCCTACATTTGTATACGATCACATCTTTTTCTCTGTTGTGCATGGGAATACTTGGGAACTGATTTCTTAAATTAAAATCACTTGGAGCTGATGTCCTAGCTGGGATACCCTGACCTAAACTTAATTATAAACACGTCGAAATTTGGCGTTTGTAATAACTTTGAAATTTGATTTTTGAGAAACATGGATGAACATCTAATTCTGATATGAGCTTGTTGTCAAAAAGATAGGGGTCAAACAGTATCATGAACATTACCCAGTACCAGGACATTTTAGCCAAAAACCTGGTTGCCTCTGCTGAAAATTGGTTGCAAATGATTCTTCCAGCAAGACCGTAACTCTAAGCACACATCAAAATCAACAAAGAGCTGGTTAATTTACCACAAAATCAACATTTAACAATGACCTTCTCAGTCTCCTGACTTGTGGTTTTAATTGAAAAGGGCAGGGCATAAGCGCAGACGAAGGATATCTGTCACGACTTCCGCCGAAGTCGGTTCCTCTCCTTGTTCGGGCGGCATTCGGCGGTCGACGTCACCGGCCTTCTAGCCATCGCCGATCCACCTTTCATTTTCCATTGGTTTTGTCTTGTCTTCCCTCAAACCTGGTTTCAATTCCATCAATTACATGTTGTGTATTTAACCCTCTGTTCCCCCAATGTCCCCGTCCGGAATTGTTTATTGTAAGTGCTTGTGCACGTTATGTCTGGTGTATTTAACCCTCTGTTCCCCCAATGTCCCCGTCCAGTATTGTTTATTGTAAGTGCTTGTGCACGTTATGTCTGGTGTGCGTCGGGTTATGTACCAATTTATTGATTGTTCTGTTTTCCGGTGGGTTTTTGTTATTGAACTGCGCCGTTGGAAACACAGTTTTTGCTCTCCTGCGTCTGACTTCTCCGCCGCCAGTACGCACCCCTTACAATATCAAGGATCTGGAAAGATACTGTATGGAGGAATCTAAGATCCCTTCTAATGTATTCTCCAATCTTCTAAAATATTTGAGAAAAGGCTCAGTGACATTATCCTTGCAAGCATAGAGTGAGTATTGAAAACAGGGGTGCCAATATTGTTGACCCCTATCTTTTCGAGATCATTTTAAATTACTTCTTAAACAGTAATTCTATTAGTATAAAATCCTATAATTTTTAGCACACAATTTACCTCAGTATTTGTATTATTTATTTGATGCAGTATTTTTAGCTCATCTTTGTCAAGGGGGCCATTTATTATGGACCTGGCTGTATATTTCAACAATGACCTACTCAACAAACGTTTCAAATAAAGTTACTCTCACTAACAGAAGGAAAGGTAAGAGTAATTAAAAAGTTTATTAACAACTAAAAGTGCAAAGAGAGAACAGAAAGTTAATGCACGTCTGTAGAGTTGTTTCTCTGTTGCTTTTAGGCAAACAGGCTCCTTGTTGGTAAATAAATCAAACGAGGAAAGGAGGAAAGACGGAGGAATGGAGGAAAGAGGGGAGAGAGAAGGAAACAGGGTGGAAAGAAGGAAAGATGGAGGAAAGAGAAAAGAGAACAAGAGAGAGAAAGGAGAGTGTGTCTCTGTTCGGAGGCTGGGCTGCAGGGACCACACTGACAGTCCACAGAGGAGAGAGAGAATAGAGGAGAGACCCTGCCATCCATCACTCCTTACACTTCACTTTATTTTTTATTCCTTTCATTCTTCTTATTTATGATGCTCCCCTCTGTCATCTTCCCAAATTATACAGTGCTCAGAGGAGATGCTGTGATTTTCCTCAAACCTCTCCTTCTGACAGAGACAAACAGTCACAACTCTGTGTAAAGTTTTTCAAAAGGCCTGCAGAGATTCCTAAATATTGGCAGTTATTGTAGATGGCGTCTTACAGAATATAACAGAAAGAATAGAATGTTTCTATCTCAAAAGTCAACCATTGGGCATGAAATGGAGAACCAACTGGGAGTCTATTCATTAGTGCACATCGTAACAAAACGTTTTGCAACTGCAAACATTTTACAATAAAACTAGAGTTTCTTATTGGACAAATTCAGGTAAGCCCCTCTTAGTTTCTTCCCATTTGTTTCTTTTTGGTTCCTGGTGAATACACCCTACATCTATAAAACATATTCAGCCACTCTAGGAGGAACATGGAAGTTAGAGAAAGCGAGCAACGGAATGCTAGTTCTTTCCCCCAGAGTGAGTGGTGACCGTGAACTGTGAGGAGCTGTTGGCTAGGGGCTGAGAGAAGCAGATGAATCCCCCCCCCTTCTCTCTCACACATCGCCCACTTCTGGTTTAGTTTACATCCCCTATTGATTCACCACTCCCCGAGCACAGAGGTGTTTTTATATTAAATACAATCTAATGAACTGGTAAACTTGCTCCGTACCACCTCCCTCTGAGAGATGGGGAGAGAGATGGGGAGAGAGAGAGATGGGGAGAGAGAGAGATGGGGAGAGAGAGAGAGAGAGAGAGAGAGAGAGAGAGAGAGAGAGGGAGAGATATGAAAGGCACACACATTGAAGGGGGTGAAAGAGAGATAAAGAAGAAGAGATTAAAGGAGAGAGATGTTTTGTATGGTAATGTAGCCTAGCATGATGCATTGCCTATGTTAGCATCAGGAAGCATGATGTGTGTGTTAATTGTATATCTCTGCAGCTATAATTGCTTTCATTCCCTGTAATTAATCATTAATTGCAGCGAGGAACAACTCACAACTTCACTCTAAATGCAAAGAACTTTTCAATATGGAGAACAAATATAGATGAGGAGGGATGGAGAGAAAGAGAGAGATGAAGAGAGAGATATGAAGGGAGAGAGAGACTAAGATAGAGAGAGAGAGAATGTCTCAAGTTCTGACAAACACCACTATAGTTCTGCCACCTTCCACCGAGGATACAGAAAGCCAAGGATGAGGTGGATTGAGATGCAGCCCATGCAAAATAATTAAGACTCGAAGAGAGAGAGAGAGAGAGATGAGGGAGAGAGAGACATGAAGAGAGCGAGAGAGAAAGATGAGGGAAAGAGAGATGGAGAGAAATAGAGAGATAGATGAGGGAGAGAGAGAGCACGCAGAGAGCTGTGTGTTGGCAGTGCACTACATTGCTGCCTGCCATAAGATGAGGGACAGTGTCTGACAGACCAATCAACCTGCACATGTCCTCTACTGTATGCTTATTGTTATTGTTCAATGTATGGTTATTTTGACGCTTGGTCATTGTTGTTACTGTTGTCCCGATGACAATTTTGAATCTCATTATTTTCATATTGTAAATATCCAAAATAACTTAGGCAATATGTACATTGTAAAGCAAATTGAATTGAATTGAGAGCGAGAGAGTGAGATGAGGGAGAGAGAGAAATAGAGGGAGAGATGAAGAGAGAGAGAGAGATGAGGGAGAGAGAGATGAAGAGAGAAATAGAAAGAGAGAGATGAAGAGAGAGAGATGAGGGAGAGAGAGTCATGGAGAGAGAGATGACGGAGAGAGACATGAAGAGAGAGAGAGAGATGAGGGAGAGAGAGATGAGGGAGAGAGACATGGAGAGAGAGAGATGAGGGAGAGAGAGCTGAGAGGGATATGAGGGAGAGACATGAAGAGAGAGAGAGATGAGGGAGAGAGACATGGAGAGAGAGAGATGACGGAGAGAGACATGAAGAGAGAGAGAGAGATGAGGGAGAGAGAGATGAGAGGGAGATGAGGGAGAGAGACATGAAGAGAGAGAGATGAGGGAGAGAGACATGGAGAGAGAGATGATGGAGAAAGACATGAAGAGAGAGAGAGAGAGATGAGGGAGAAAGAGAGATAAGAGAGAGAGATGAGGGAGATAGATGAGGGAGAGAGACATGAAGGGAGAGAGAGAGATGAGGGAGAGAGACATGAAGGCAGAGAGAGAGATGAGGGAGAGAGAGATGAGAAGGAGATGAGGGAGAGAGACATGGAGAGAGATGACGGAGAGAGACATGAAGAGAGAGAGAGATGAGGGAGAGAGAGATCAGAGGGAGATGAGGGAGAGAGACATGAAGGGAGAGAGAGATGAGGGAGAGAGAGATGAGGGAGAGAGACATGGAGAGAGAGAGAGATGAGGGAGAGAGAGCTGAGAGGGATATGAGGGAGAGACATGAAGAGAGAGAGAGATGAGGGAGAGAGACATGGAGAGAGAGAGATGACGGAGAGAGACATGAAGAGAGAGAGAGAGAGAGAGAGAGATGAGGGAGAGAGACATGAAGGGAGAGAGAGAGATGAAGAGAGAGGGATATGAGGGAGAGACATGAAGAGAGAGAGAGATGACGGAGAGAGACATGAAGAGAGAGAGAGAGATGAGGGAGAGAGAGATGAGGGAGAGAGACATGGAGAGAGAGAGATTAGGGAGAGAGAGCTGAGAGGGATATGAGGGAGAGACATGAAGAGAGAGAGAGAGATGAGGGAGAGAGAGATGAGAGGGAGAGAGACATGAAGAGAGAGAGATGAGGGAGAGAGACATGGAGAGAGATGATGGAGAAAGACATGAAGAGAGAGAGAGAGATGAGGGAGAAAGAGAGATGAGAGGGAGATGAGGGAGAGACATGAAGAGAGAGAGATTAGGGAGATAGATGAGGGAGAGAGACATGAAGGGAGAGAGAGAGATGAGGGAGAGAGACATGAAGGCAGAGAGAGAGATGAGGGAGAGAGAGATGAGAAGGAGATGAGGGAGAGAGACATGGAGAGAGATGACGGAGAGAGACATGAAGATAGAGAGAGATGAGGGGGAGAGAGATCAGAGGGAGATGAGGGAGAGAGACATGAACGGAGAGAGAGAGATGAGGGAGAGAGAGATGAGGGAGAGAGACATGGAGAGAGAGAGAGATGAGGGAGAGAGAGCTGAGAGGGATATGAGGGAGAGACATGAAGAGAGAGAGAGATGAGGGAGAGAGACATGGAGAGAGAGAGATGACGCAGAGAGACATGAAGAGAGAGAGAGAGAGAGATGAGGGAGAGAGACATGAAGGGAGAGAGAGAGATGAAGAGAGAGAGATGAGGGAGAGAGACATGTAGAGAGAGATGATGGAGAAAGACATGAAGAGAGAGAGAGAGAGATGAGGGAGAGAGAAAGATGAGAGGGAGATGAGGGAGAGACATGAAGGGAGAGAGAGATGAAGAGAGAGAGAGATGAGGGAGAGAGATGACGGAGAGAGACATGGAGAGAGAGATGATGGAGAAAGACATGAAGAGAGAGAGAGAGAGAGATGAGGGAGAGAGAGATCAGAGGGAGATGAGGGAGAGAGACATGAAGGGAGAGAGAGAGATAAGGGAGAGAGAGATGAGGGAGAGAGACATGTAGAGAGAGATGATGGAGAAAGACATGAAGAGAGAGAGAGAGAGATGAGGGAGAGAGAAAGATGAGAGGGAGATGAGGGAGAGACATGAAGGGAGAGAGAGATGAAGAGAGAGAGAGATGAGGGAGAGAGATGACGGAGAGAGACATGGAGAGAGAGATGATGGAGAAAGACATGAAGAGAGAGAGAGAGAGAGATGAGGGAGAGAGAGATCAGAGGGAGATGAGGGAGAGAGACATGAAGGGAGAGAGAGAGATAAGGGAGAGAGAGATGAGGGAGAGAGACATGTAGAGAGAGATGATGGAGAAAGACATGAAGAGAGAGAGAGAGAGATGAGGGAGAGAGAAAGATGAGAGGGAGATGAGGGAGAGACATGAAGGGAGAGAGAGATGAAGAGAGAGAGAGATGAGGGAGAGAGATGACGGAGAGAGACATGGAGAGAGAGATGATGGAGAAAGACATGAAGAGAGAGAGAGAGAGATGAGGGAGAGAGAGAGATGAGAGGGAGATGAGGGAGAGACATGAAGGGAGAGAGAGATGAAGAGAGAGAGAGATGAGGGAGAGAGATGACGGAGAGAGACATGGAGAGAGAGATGATGGAGAAAGACATGAAGAGAGAGAGAGAGAGATGAGGGAGAGAGAGAGATGAGAGGGAGATGAGGGTGAGACATGAAGGGACAGAGAGATGAAGAGAGAGAGATGAGGGAGAGAGATGACGGAGAGAGACATGAAGAGAGAGAGAGATGAGGGAGAGAGACATGAAGGGAGAGAGAGAGATGAGGGAGAGAGAGAGAGATGAGAGGGAGATGAGGGAGAGAGACATGGAGAGAGAGATGACGGAGAGAGACATGAAGAGAGAGAGAGATGAGGGAGAGAGAGATCAGAGGGAGATGAGGGAGAGAGACATGAAGGGAGAGAGAGAGATAAGGGAGAGAGAGATGAGGGAGAGAGACATGTAGAGAGAGATGATGGAGATAGACATGAAGAGAGATGAGGGAGAGAGAAATGAGAGGGATATGAGGAAGAAAGACATGAAGGGAGAGAGAGAGATGATGGAGAGAGACATGAAGAGAGAGAGAAAAATGAGGGAGAGAGAGATGAGAGGGAGATGAGGGAGAGAGACATGGAGAGAGAGATAATGGAGAGACATGAAGAGAGAGAGAGAGAAATGAGGGAGAGAGAGATGAGGGAGAGAGACATGGAGAGAGAGAGAGAGATGAGGGGGAGAGAGATGAGAGGGAGATGAGGGAGCGAGACAGGAAGGGAGAGAGATGATGGAGAGAGACATGAAGAGAGAGAGAGATGAGGGAAAGAGACATAAAGATAGAGAGAGATGAGGGAGAGAGAGATGAGGGAGAGAGAGATGAGGGAGAGATGAAGAGAGAGATGAGGGAAAGAGACATGAAGGGAGAGAGACATGAAGGGAGAGAGGGAGATGAGGGAGAGAGAGATGAGATGGAGATGAGGGAGAGAGACATGAAGGGAGAGAGGGAGATGAGAGGGAGATGAGGGAGAGAGACATGAAGGGAGAGAGAGAGAGAGAGACATGAAGGGAGAGAGAGAGATGAGAGGGAGATGAGGGAGAGAGACATGAAGGGAGAGAGAGAGATGAGAGGGAGATGAGGGAGAGAGACATGAAGGGAGAGAGAGAGAGATGAGAGGGAGATGAGGGAGAGAGACATGAAGGGAGAGAGAGAGATAAGGGAGAGAGAGATGAGGGAGAGAGATGAGGGAGAGAGACATGGAGAGAGAGATGACGGAGAGAGACATGAAGAGAGATGAGGGAGAGAGAAATGAGAGGGAGATGAGGGAGAAAGACATGAAGGGAGAGAGATGATGGAGAGAGACATGAAGAGAGAGCGAGAGAAATGAGGGAGAGAGAGATGAGAGGGAAATGAGGGAGAGAGACATGGAGAGAGAGATAATGGAGAGAGACATGAAGAGAGAGAGAGAGAGATGAGGGGGAGAGAGATGAGAGGGAGATGAGGGAGCGAGACATGAAGGGAGAGAGATGATGAGAGAGACATGAAGAGAGAGAGAGATGAAGAGAGATGAGAGAAAGAGACATGAAGAGAGAGAGAGAGATGAGGGAGAGAGAGATGAGGGAGAGAGAGAGATGAGAGGGAGATGAGGGAGAGACATGAAGGGAGAGAGAGATGAAGAGAGAGAGAGATGAGGGAGAGAGATGACGGAGAGAGACATGGAGAGAGAGATGATGGAGAAAGACATGAAGAGAGAGAGAGAGAGATGAGGGAGAGAGAGAGATGAGAGGGAGATGAGGGTGAGACATGAAGGGACAGAGAGATGAAGAGAGAGAGATGAGGGAGAGAGATGACGGAGAGAGACATGAAGAGAGAGAGAGATGAGGGAGAGAGACATGAAGGGAGAGAGAGAGATGAGGGAGAGAGAGAGAGATGAGAGGGAGATGAGGGAGAGAGACATGGAGAGAGAGATGACGGAGAGAGACATGAAGAGAGAGAGAGATGAGGGAGAGAGAGATCAGAGGGAGATGAGGGAGAGAGACATGAAGGGAGAGAGAGAGATAAGGGAGAGAGAGATGAGGGAGAGAGACATGTAGAGAGAGATGATGGAGATAGACATGAAGAGAGATGAGGGAGAGAGAAATGAGAGGGATATGAGGAAGAAAGACATGAAGGGAGAGAGAGAGATGATGGAGAGAGACATGAAGAGAGAGAGAAAAATGAGGGAGAGAGAGATGAGAGGGAGATGAGGGAGAGAGACATGGAGAGAGAGATAATGGAGAGACATGAAGAGAGAGAGAGAGAAATGAGGGAGAGAGAGATGAGGGAGAGAGACATGGAGAGAGAGAGAGAGATGAGGGGGAGAGAGATGAGAGGGAGATGAGGGAGCGAGACAGGAAGGGAGAGAGATGATGGAGAGAGACATGAAGAGAGAGAGAGATGAGGGAAAGAGACATAAAGATAGAGAGAGATGAGGGAGAGAGAGATGGGGAGAGAGAGATGAGGGAGAGATGAAGAGAGAGATGAGGGAAAGAGACATGAAGGGAGAGAGACATGAAGGGAGAGAGGGAGATGAGGGAGAGAGAGATGAGATGGAGATGAGGGAGAGAGACATGAAGGGAGAGAGGGAGATGAGAGGGAGATGAGGGAGAGAGACATGAAGGGAGAGAGAGAGAGAGAGACATGAAGGGAGAGAGAGAGATGAGAGGGAGATGAGGGAGAGAGACATGAAGGGAGATGAGGGAGAGAGACATGAAGGGAGAGAGAGAGATGAGAGGGAGATGAGGGAGAGAGACATGAAGGGAGAGAGAGAGATGAGAGGGAGATGAGGGAGAGAGACATGAAGGGAGAGAGAGAGAGATGAGAGGGAGATGAGGGAGAGAGACATGGAGAGAGAGATGACGGAGAGAGACATGAAGAGAGATGAGGGAGAGAGAAATGAGAGGGAGATGAGGGAGAAAGACATGAAGGGAGAGAGATGATGGAGAGAGACATGAAGAGAGAGCGAGAGAAATGAGGGAGAGAGAGATGAGAGGGAAATGAGGGAGAGAGACATGGAGAGAGAGATAATGGAGAGAGACATGAAGAGAGAGAGAGAGAGATGAGGGGGAGAGAGATGAGAGGGAGATGAGGGAGCGAGACATGAAGGGAGAGAGATGATGAGAGAGACATGAAGAGAGAGAGAGATGAAGAGAGATGAGAGAAAGAGACATGAAGAGAGAGAGAGAGATGAGGGAGAGAGAGATGAGGGAGAGAGAGATGAGGGAGAGATGAAGAGAGAGATGAGGGAAAGAGACATGAAGGGAGAAAGACATGAAGGGAGAGAGGGAGATGAGGGAGAGAGAGATGAGATGGAGATGAGGGAGAGAGACATGAAGGGAGAGAGGGAGATGAGAGGGAGATGAGGGAGAGAGACATGAAGGGAGAGAGAGAGAGAGATGAAGGGAGAGAGAGAGATGAGAGAGACATGAAGAGAGAGAGAGATGAAGAGAGATGAGGGAAAGAGACATGAAGAGAGAGAGAGAGAGATGAGGGAGAGAGAGATGAGGGAGAGAGAGATGAGGGAGAGATGAAGAGAGAGATGAGGGAAAGAGACATGAAGGGAGAGAGACATGAAGGGAGAGAGGGAGATGAGGGAGAGAGAGATGAGATGGAGATGAGGAAGAGAGACATGAAGGGAGAGAGGGAGATGAGAGGGAGATGAGGGAGAGAGACATGAAGGGAGAGAGAGAGAGAGAGAGAGAGAGAGAGAGAGAGAGAGAGAGAGAGATGAAGGGAGAGAGAGAGAGATGATAGGGAGATGAGTGAGAGAGACATGAAGGGAGAGAGAGAGATGAGAGGGAGATGAGGGAGATGAGGGAGAGAGACATGAAGGGAGAGAGAGAGATGAGAGGGAGATGAGGGAGAGAGACATGAAGGGAGAGAGGGAGATGAGAGGGAGATGAGGGAGAGAGACATGAAGGGAGAGCGAGAGAGAGACATGAAGGGAGAGAGAGAGAGAGAGTGATTGCAATCACAGCAGCAAGATGTGTGACCTGTTGCCAAAAGAAAAGGGCAACCTGTAAAGAACAAACACCATTGTAAATACAACCCATATATATGTTTATTTATTTTACTTTTTGTACTTTAACTATTTGCACATCGTTACAACACTTTACATAGACATAATGACATTTGAAATGTCTTTATTCTTTTGGAACATTTGTGTGGGGTGGGTGGGTGGTTTTCTACTAAGCGACACATGAACTTGTTTTAAGATTGTCATACCATGGATAATTTAGCTATTTCATTTAGAATTTTAGGACCCCGGTAGGTATCAAAAAATATATTGAATTTGGCCTTAAGGCTATTAGCCTATAGAAATGCATTGAATAACACATTCAGACATTGCAAAAGAGATACTCAAACAAATTATCAAAAGGAAGTATGTTTTGAAGTGTCTGTACAATATCTGAGAAATACATGACATGACCAGAAGTATGTAGAAACCTGCTCGTCGACCATCTCATTCCAAAATCATTGACATTAATATGGAGTTGGTCCCCCCTTTGCTGCTATAACAGCCTCCACTCTTCTGGGAAGGCTTTCCACTAGATGTTGGAACATTGCTGCAAGGACTTGCTTCCATTCTGCCACAAGAGCATTAGTGAGGTCGGGCACTGATGTTGGCGATTAGGCTTGGCTTGCAGACGGCTTCCAATTCATCCCAAAGGTATTCGATGGGGAGGTCAGGGCTCTGTGCAGGCCTGTCAAGTTCCACACTGATCTTGACAACCCATTCCTGTATGATACCTCGTTTCGTGCACAGTGGCATTGTCATGCTGAAACAGGAAAGGGCCTTCCCCAAACTGTTGCCACGAAGTTGGAAGCAAATCTAGAATGTCATTGTATCCTGTAGCGTTAGGATTTGCCTTCACAGGAACTAAGGGGCCTAGCCCGAACCCAGTATTCCTCCTCCACCAAACTTTACAGTTGGATCCATGCATTCGGACAGATAGCGTTCTCCCGGCATCCGCCAAACCCAGATTCGTCCGTCAGACTGCCAGATGGTGAAGCGTGATTCATCACTCCAGAGAACGTGTTTCCACTGCTTCAGATGGCGGCGAGCTTTACATCACTCCAGCTGATGCTTGGCATTGCGCATAGTGATCTTAGGCTTCTGTGTGGTTGCTCGGCCATGTAAACTCATTTCATGAAGCACCCGACAAACAGTTCTTGTTGCTTGTTGCAACCGAGGACAGAAAATGTTTTACACGCTACACCCTTCAGCCCTCGGTGGTCCCATTCTGTGAGCTTGTGTGGCCTACCACTTCGCGGCTGAGCAGTTGTTGCTATACTTTTCCACTTCACAATAACAGCTCTTACAGTTGACCGGGACAGCTAAAGCAGGGCAGAAATTTGACAAACTAACTTGTTGGAATGCGGGCATTCTATGATGTTGCCACGGTGAAAGTCACCGAGCTCTTCAGTAAGGCCATTCACTGTACTGTTAGTGTTTGTCTATGGAGATTACATGGCGGTGTGCTTGATTTTATACACTTGTTAGCAGCGGTCGTGGCTGAAATAGCCCGAATCCACTGATTTGAAGGGCTGTCCACATACATTTGTATATGTAGTGTACGTGTCAGAGTCTCAGCTTTAGATGGTGGGGTCAGTAGTTTGTAGTCCAATCCGTTCAGACGCTACAGGCAGAAGTTAGGACATTGACGGTACAGGGCTGCAACTACAGTACATATTTATCTTGGGTCAAACGTTTCGTGAAGCCTTCCACAAGCTTCCCACAATAAGTTGGGTGAATTTTGGCCCAATACTCCTGACAGAGCTGGTGTAACTGAATCAGGTTTGTAGGCCTCCTTGTTCACACACGCTTTTTAAGTTCTGCCCACAATTTTTTCTATAGGATTGAGGTCAGGGCTTTGTGATGGCCACTCCAATACCTTGACTTTGTTGTCCTTTAAGCCATTTTGCCACAACTTTGGAAGTATGCTTGGGGTCATTGTCCATTTGGAAGACCCATTTGCGACCAAGCTTTAACTTCCTGACTAATGTCTTAAGATGTTGCTTCAATATATCCACATAATTTTAAATTCCTCATGCTGCCATCTATTTTGTGAAGTGCACATTCCCTCCTGCAACAAGCACCCCCACAAAATGCTGCTGCCACCCCTGTGTTTTACAGTTGGGATGGTGTTCTTTGGCTTGCAAGCATCCTCCTTTTTCCTCTGAACATAACGATGGTCATTATGGCCAAACAGTTTTATTTTTGTTTCATCAGACCAGAGGAAATTTCTCCAAAAAGTATGTGTGATGTGCAGTTGCAATCCGTAGTCTGGCATTTTTATGGGGGTTTTGGAGCAGTGGCTTCTTCCTTGCTGAGGGGCCTTTCAGGTTATGTCAATATAGGACTCGTTTTACTGTGGATATGGATACTTTATACCTGTTTCCTCCAGCATCTTCACAAGGTCCTTTGATGTTGTTCTGGGATTGATTTGCACTTTTCGCACCAAAGTACGTCCATCTCTAGGAGACAGAATGCATCTCCTTCCTGAGCGGTATGATGGCTGCGTGGTCTCATGGTGTTTATAGTTGCGTACTATTGTTTGTACAGATGAACGTGGTACCTTCAGGCGTTTGGAAATTGCTCCCAAGGATGAACCACACTTGTGGAGGTCTACAATTTTTTTTCTGAGGTTTGATTTCTTTAGATTTTCCCATGATGTCAAGCAAAGAGGCACTGAGTTGGAAGGTAGGCTTTGAAATACACCCACAGGTACACCTCAATTTAGTGCATGTAAACTTCTGACCTACTGGAATTGTGATACAGTGAATTATAAGTGAAATAATCTGTCTGTAAACAATTTATGGAAAAATTTATTGTGTCATGCACAATGTAGATGTCCTAACCGACTTGCCAAAACTATAATTTGTTAATTTTAACAAGAAATTTGAGGAGTGGTTGAAAAACGAGTTTTAATGACTCTGACCTAAGTGTATGTAAACTTCTGACTTCAACTGTATAGTACCAGGCAAAGGTTTAGACACACCTACTCATTCAAGGGTTTTTCTTTCGTTTTACTATCTACGTTATAGAATACAAGTGAAGACATCAAACTACGAAATAATACATATGGAGTCATGTAGTCACCAAAGACGTGTTACACAAATCAAAATTAGTTTTAGATTTGAGATTCTTCAAAGTAGCCACCCTTCACTTGTTAGCTGCTTTTCCTTCACTCTGCGGTTAGACTCATCCCAAACCATCTCAATTTGGTTGAGGTCGGTGGATTGTGAAGGCCAGGTCATCTGATACAGCACTCCATCACTCTCCTTCTTGGTCAAATAGCCCTTACACAGCCTGTAGGTGTGTTGGGTCATTGTCCTGTTGAAAAACAAATGATAGTCCCGCTAAGCCCAAACCAGATGGGATGGTGTTTCACTGCAGAATGCTGTGGCCATATTGGTTAAGTGTGCCTTGAATTCTAAGTAAATCACTGACAGTGTAACCAGCAACGCACCCCCACACCATAACATCTCCTCCATGCTTTACAGTGGGAAACACACATGCGGAGATCATCCATTCACTCACACCGTGTCTCATAAAGACACTGCGGTTGGAACCATAAATCTCCAATTTGGACTCCAGACCCAATGACAGATTTCTACTGGTCTAATGTCCATTGCTCGTGTTTCTTGGCCCAGGCAAGTCTCTTCTTCTTATTGGTGTCCTTCAGTAATGATTTCTTTGGAAGCAATTCGACCATGAAGGCCTGATTCACACGGTCCCCTATGAACAGTTAATGTTGAGATGTGTCTGTTACTTGAACTCTGTGAAGAATTTATTTGGGTTGCAATTTCTGAGGCTGATAACTCCAATTAACTTATCCTCTGCTGTAGAGGTAACTCTGGGTTTTCCATTAACTAATTTACCACCTGGAGACATCACCAGGCAGGCCAAAATGCCATTCCACCAAAACAGCTGTTTTTTTCAAACAGCTCTTACACTAAAAGGGCATGATCATAATTTTCACAATTTCACAGTATGAACCCCACCTCATATAGGTCAATTAGTCTCATTACTGTAGCCAGCTATCTAAACATGTAGTAATCATAGCCAAATTACCAAATGGCACGTGTCCTGGGGCCCTGACCTCCAGGCAGCCCAAAATGATTTTTTTAGTAACTCTCGACAAGATTATTTTTTTTATTTAACCTTTATTTAACTAGGCAAGTCAGTTAAGAACAAATTCTTCTTTACAATGACAGCCAAAGCCTTACAACACTGGGCCAATTGTGTGCCATCCTACGGGACTCCCAATCACTGCCGGTTGTGATACAGTCTGGAATTGAACCAGGGTCTGTCGCGACACCGCTAGCAATGAGATGCAGTGTCTTAAACAACTTAAGCCCTCTGTAGGTATAACATTATACTTTTTAATCCCAGAGCTAAATTAATGTGAGTTAATGTGTAGTGGCTAATTCTATAGCTAATAAGCTATGTGTTTGTACAATGTATTTTCCACATTTTGTTACGCTACAGCCTTATTCTAAAATGTATTAAATGGTTTTTCCCCCCTCACACAATACCCAATAACGACAAACCAAAAACTGTTTTTTAAACATTTTTGCCAAAGTATTACAAATAAAAACTGAAATTTCACATTTACAGAAGTATTCAGACCCTTTACTCAGTACTTTGTTGAAGCACTTTTGGCAGAGATTACAGCGTTGAGTCTTCTCAGGTATGACACTACAAGCTTGACACCTGTATTTGGGGAGTTTCTTCCATTCTTCTCTGCAGATGCTCTCAAGCTCTGTCAGGTTGGATGGGGAGCAGATGTTTTATCGGGTTCAAGTGCGGGCTCTGGCTAGGGCAATTCCTGGTGAATGATGGCTGTGATATACCCGACCGGTCACTCATTTCTCTCTGGAATCCCAGAGTGGACAGTACTTGGACAGATGGCATGATCACAGCGTGTCTTCCTTTCCAGATTAGGGGCTAAATCCGTGCACAAATCTAACGAACATTTCTTGGGAGATAGAGATTTATAAGCCATGGATCATCTTGCGCAAAAAAATAATTCCGGTCTCTGAAAACTCTCTCCCTTCTAAAAGCAATGTCTTCCAATAACGCAAGAACAGCCATGGTTACTTTTTTTCTAATTTGACACACTATAGAACATCGCATCCTGTTTTTAATTCAAAACACCTTGCATCTGGCAATTATTTTCCTCACACCTTTAATTGATCATTCCTAGCAAATAGTTAATACATTTAATGCAAAGTTCACCACAGGTTGGACGAATATGCGTCCCAAACTGCAATACCCCTACATAACCAGCAGGAAAATCTCTTACGTCAAGTCTAGACTTTGCGTAGAGATAGGATAATTTCCACATCAAAGTAAGGTTAAATAAATAACTACTTATACGTGGTTTTCAAAATTTATCGTAAGTCTGTTTTATAAACAAGGCCCCAGGTTTTCATCAAGGATCTTTCTGTACTTCGCACCGTTCATGTTACTCTTGATCCTGACTGTGAAATCTGGTTCCTGTCGTGAGTCTATATTGCGTTCATAGAGGAAAAGGAGGCCTCGCAGGTGTAAGTTGATCCAAACATTGTTAGCACATAAAAGCCTAGTTTCTTTACTGTGCTGTATTCCTCTGAGCATGCCACCCAAAACACACACCAGGACTCGACACTCCTGAGCACATCCCTTATTTGGCGCGATGTCTGGAATTCAATCAGCTCGGTTTGAATTGCGGCCTCATCCAGAGAGGGTATCGTTTTCTTGGCAAGGGGAGAAGAATTCCCCACCTGGGCGGACTGTGAAAGGATCATGTACAAATGTAATTATATCTTTGGGCATGCTGTCGTCTTCAAATCTGGTGGAGAATTTGTCCCTCAGATGCTTGATGAACTCTTCCATCACCTCTGTGACAATGCTGCGTCCTGGTCCCTCTGCCTGTTGAATCTCAGTGTGCTGAATTGCCGTAGCCTTCCAGAGGACAAGTCCAAATCAAACAACTCAAGCTTCCTAGTTCAGGCCTCAAGTTTCCACCATGTCCACGACTATTTTCCCTCTTCCTCGTAACAGCAGATTTAACCTGTTTAAGTGATAGAATGTCAGCCAAAAAAGCTACATTAGAGAGGAATCCCTCAATTTCCAGAATACGAAGGTGGTCAGCTGCTGCCCTCATTTAGCTTTTCTGACAAAATCCACAACCTGGTCATGCAGCTCACAGAATCGCTCTAGAGCTTTTCCTTTACTCATCCAGGGCACGTTGTTGTGAAGCAGGAGATCATCGTGGATGACCTATTCTGATTCTGTCACAAGCTTGCGGAAAAGACGGTGTTGTGTGCTTGATGTCCCCCTGACAATGTTAATTATGCGCATTACTTTATCCATCACATCTTTTAGCTCAGCGTTTAGTCTGGCACACAGCACACTCTGATGGAGGAGACAATGTGGGGCGATTTCCTTCAACCTGCTGACCAGCCCCCTGTGTCTGCCCACCATAGCAGGAACCCCGTCGGTGTCCAAGTTGACTTTTTCGAATGACAAGCCATGCCTCGTAAACAATTCTTCCAGCTTTGCAAATAGGATGTCCACGGTGGTGTCCTTCGAGGGGAATCAGTGCCAGCAGCTCTTAGTTAAAGTCATTTTAATGAAAATAAGGGACATATATAAGGGACATATACACACACACAACTGTGCTACATCGGTGCTGTCAGTACTCTCATCAATAGCCAGGGAAAATGCTTAGCCTGACTGAGCCCCTCCAGAACAATCCTGTGCACATCATCCGCCAGTGCATGGACACGGCGTCCGGCTGTTGACGCAGACAGGGGCACCTGTTTAACAGACGCAATTATGCTATCCATAGACTTGTCGGTGGCCAATTCCTCCAAAATTGTCACCATGCACTTTTTAAAAACTTCCGCATCATTGAAGGGCATGTTTGGTTAGAATCAAGGACTCTTTTAGGGAGGCACTTGTGACCTTCTGTTGTTGGGTCAGGCCATGAAGGAGGATTCTGCAGAGGAATAAACAAAATATATTAATTGAATAGAGAGCAGCAGAGGGAGCACCCCCCTATCCACATCGACGGGACAGTAGTGGAGAGGGTAGTAAGTTTTAAGTTCCTCGGCGTACACATCACAGACAAACTGAATTGGTCCACCCACACAGACAGCGTTGTGAAGAAGGCGCAGCAGCACCTCTTCAAACTCAGGAGGCTGAAGAAATTCGGCTTGTCACCAAAAGCACTCAAACTTCTACAGATGCACAATCGAGAGCCTCCTGTCGGGCTGTATCACCGCCTGGTACGGCAACTGCTCCGCCTACAACCGTAAGGCTCTCCAGAGGGTAGTGAGGTCTGCACAACGCATCACCGAGGGCAAACTACCTGCCCTCCAGGACACCTAAACCACCCGATGTCACAGGAAGGCCATAAAGATCATCAAGGACAACAACCACCCAAGCCACTGACTGTTCACCCCGCTATCATCCAGAAGGCGAGGTCAGTACAGGTGCATCAAAGCAGGGACCGAGACACTGAAAAACAGCTTCTATCTCAAGGCCATCAGACTGTTAAACAGCCACCACTAAGATTGAGTGGCTGCTGCCAACATACTGACTCAAGTGCAGCCACTTTAATAATGGAAAATGATGGAAATTGATGTAAAAACGTGCCACTAGCCACTTTAAACAATGCCACTTAATATAATGTTTAAAATACCCTACATTACTCATCTCATATGTATATACTGTACTCGATACCATCTACTGCATCTTGCCTATGCCGTTCTGCACCATCACTCATTCATATATCTTTATGTACATATTCTTTATCCCTTTACACTTGTGTGTATAAGGTAGTAGTTGTGGAATTGTTAGGTTAGATTACTCGTTTGTTATTACTGCATTTTCGGAACTAGAAGCACAAGCATTTCGCTACACTCGCATTAACATCTGCTAAGCATGTGTATGTGACAATTCAAATTTGATTTGATATTGCTGATTTTATGAACTTAATCAGATCAAAATTATTTTGTCACTGAATTTATTATGTACTAATCTACCTTGTTAAAAATGTTGTTCAATTTGTAGTGTAGGCCTATTTATTGTGTTAATATTATATGCTAATTATGTTCTGGCCCATCGACTATTAACTCAGAAGAAAATTGTCCCGAAGCCAAACCTAGTTGAGATACAGCAACCAATGTGATAATGGCTGGGATCATTTTGGCTTGTTTTTGCTGTTCGCCAAATATAATAGTATAGAAATGCAGTAAATGAGCTTAAACCTTCTTTTAAAAAAACTTTGAGAGAGTCTCAGCTTTCCATAGTGGGGTCATATTATTTTCTGTCCCAAACCATTGGGATGTTCGGGACGCAGATTCGTAATGCCGACATCGGCAGATGCAGTGGATTGAGATGCAGCCCATTCAAAAAGATCTCTAGTGAAAAAACAAATGGATTTTGATGGGGATTTTTTATTATGCTAATTTGATATGTGTGTTTGTGTGGGCTGTTGTTTCCAGGGGGATCCTTATCCCATTAAGCCTTTAATAGTCGAGAAAGGAGAATCCCTCCTACTCACTCCAGCTAGGTAATCCTCTCTCTTCTCTCTCTCCTTCTCCCCCCTTTCGCCACTCCCCACCCACCCTTTGCTCTCTCTGTCTCTATTTAATTTCAATTTAAAATGTCTGCCCGCTCTCCCACCTCTACATTTCCATAAACACTTTTTAAAAATTCCCTCTTGTCATTCACCAGGGGTTTGAGTTTTATTCACCAGGGGTTTGAGTTTTATTCACCAGGGGTTTGAGTTTTATTCACCAGGGGTTTGAGTTTTATTTACCAGGGGTTTGAGTTTTATTCACCAGGGGTTTGAGTTTTATTCACCAGGGGTTTGAGTTTTATTTACCAGGGGTTTGAGTTTTATTCACCAGGGGTTTGAGTTTTATTCACCAGGGGTTTGAGTTTTATTCACCAGGGGTTTGAGTTTTATTCACCAGGGGTTTGAGTTTTATTCACCAGGGGTTTGAGTTTTATTCACCAGGGGTTTGAGTTTTATTCACCAGGGGTTTGAGTTTTATTCACCAGGGGTTTGAGTTTTATTCACCAGGGGTTTGAGTTTTATTTACCAGGGGTTTGAGTTTTATTTACCAGGGGTTTGAGTTTTATTCACCAGGGGTTTGAGTTTTATTCACCAGGGGTTTGAGTTTTATTCACCAGGGGTTTGAGTTTTATTCACCAGGGGTTTGAGTTTTATTTACCAGGGGTTTGAGTTTTATTTACCAGGGGTTTGAGTTTTATTCACCAGGGGTTTGAGTTTTATTTACCAGGGGTTTGAGTTTTATTTACCAGGGGTTTGAGTTTTATTTACCAGGGGTTTGAGTTTTATTCACCAGGGGTTTGAGTTTTATTCACCAGGGGTTTGAGTTTTATTCACCAGGGGTTTAAACTGAGGCCAGAAATCCTACGGTAGCTACGATATGTGTGTGGAATGATCACTTTATTTTTTCCCACCACAGATGAAAAGGAACCTTTGTCATTCTAAATATTTTTTAAACTAGTGTCCGTGGCCTGGCACTGTGACCCTCCCCTCTCTTCCTCCCATCCCTCGTTCTTGCTCCCGCACCAACACCACGATGGAAGTTGTTTCGCCATAACATATTGAATCCTCATCAATCTCCATAAATTTGTGTCACACTAAGGATTCCCTGTACAAAAACCAGCGCTACATCACTACTGAATCTCTCTGCATTGTTAAGACTATAAAAACAGTCTGCGAAGTGTATGTTTGTGCGTGTTCGTTTGTGTGTGCCTGCTTATGTGTGCTGAGGCAAGAAAGAGAGGGATAGAGCGAGAAAGAAAGAAATGATAGAGTAATAAAAGAAGAGCATTTCTTCTGTGTGTCCATGCTCTGTATCTCTGATAGCGTACAGTAGCAAGGTCCTTGCTGTGCGCGCTCACCATATTCGTTAAGGAGATTTCCCAGGATGCATCTCATCTGTGAGTAACGAGCGGCTCACGTCTGTGTATGAGTAACATTGCTCATGTCAATCCGCCACAATGTCAAATCAAATATTATTTGTCACATACACGTGTTTGGTAGATGTTATTGTGGGTGTAGCAAAATGCTTGTGTTTCTAGCTCCAACAGTGCAGTAGTATCTAACAATACACACAAATATAAAGTAAAGGAATGGAATTAAGAATATATAAATATTTGGACGAGCAATGTCAGAGCGCATAGATTAAGATACAGTAGAATAGGATAGAATACAGTATGTACATATGAGATTAGTAATGAAAAATATGTAAACATTATTAAAGTGACTTGTGATTAATTCTATGTACCGGTATATGGAGCAGCAGCCTCTAATGTGCTAGTGATGGCTATTTAACAGTCTGATGGCCTTGCGATAGAAGCTGTTTTTTCGGTCCCAGCTTTGATGCACCTGTACTGACCTTGCCTTCTGTATGATAGATGGTGAACAGGCAGTGGCTCAGGTGGCTGTCCTGGAGGGCAGGATATCCTCGACAGGATATCCTCAATTGTGCATCTGTAAAAGTTTGAGGGTTTTAGGTGCCAAGACAAATTTCTTCAGCCTCCTGAGGTTGAAGAGGCGCTGTTGCGCTGTTGCGCCTTCTTCACAACACTGTCTGTGTGGGTGGACAATTGAATTGTCAATGATGCGTACGCAGAGGAACTAGAAGCTTTCCACCTTCTCCATGGTGGTCCCGTCGATGTAGATAGGGGGGTGCTCCCTCTGCAGGTAGTAGTTTTGGAATTGTTAGCTAGATTACTTGTTGGTTATTACTGCATTATCGGAACTAGAAGCACAAGCATTTCGCTACACTCGCATTAACATCTGCTAACCATGTGTATGTGACAAATACAATTTGATTTGATTTGATTTGATTTGATGTTTTTCTGAAGTCCATGATCAGCTCCTTTGTTTTGTTGATGGTCGGTGAGAGGTTATTTTCCTGGCACCACTCTCCCAGGGCCCTCACCTCCTCCCTGTAGGCGGTCTTGTCATTGTTGGTAATCAGGCCTACTACTGTTGTGTTGCTTGCAAACTTGATGATTGAGTTCGAGGCGTGCATGGCCACACAGCCATGGGGGAACAGGGAGTACAGGAGGGGGCAGAGCACGCATCCTTGTGGGGCCCCAGTGTTGAGGATCAGTGAAGTGAAGGTATTGTTTCCTACCTTCACCACCTGTGGGTGACCCGTCAGGAAGTCCAGGACCCAGTTGCACAGGGCGGGGTTCAGACCCAGGGCCTCAAGCTTAATCCTTGAGTTGTCTTAAGGGTCAAAAATGACCCGCCACAATGTTTAACAGCAGAGAAAACGCCATAAATTATATTTTTTCTACTTGAAATTTGATGACTTTTCCTAGAGTGACCCCAACATTAGAAAAAGTGAAACATTGTAACAGCTGATTTCTTCCTCTGAAGAGGAGCAAGGATCGGACCAAGATACGGCGTGATAAGTGTCCATGGTTGTTTATTTAAAAAACAAACTGAACACTATGAATACAAAAACAACAAACGTGAACAAACCGAAACAGTACCGTGTGGCGACAAACAGACACGGAAACAACCACCCACAAACAAGTGAAACCCAGGCTACCTAAGTATGATTCTCAATCAGAGACAACTAACGACTCCTGCCTCTGATTGAGAACCATACTAGGCCGAAACACAGAAATCCCAAAATCATAGAACAAACAAACAGACTGCCCAACCCAACTCACGCCCTGACCATACTAAATAATGACAAAACAAAGGAAATAAAGGTCAGAACGTGACAAACATCACCTTCGTTCATATTTCCATGAAAGCTGTACACCAAGGCACAAAGATTGTCATAGGTTCATTTGACCTGGCAGTCATAAAATAATTTACACACAAGAATGCTATGATTTAATATCTGTGAGTCAAGACCTGCAAGACGTGTGAGAGACAATTTTATTCTTATTCATTGTTGTTGTTTATGCACCTTGTGTGTGGGGAGGGGGCAATGGTTAAAAACATGGGAGAAGACTAGTATTTTGTAGTTTCCTCATTGCAGAGTACATAAGAATATATCACTATGTTGCCAAAAAAGTTACTGTTATTGTTTCCCTTCAATAAAATGCATTCAAAACTACTTTCTTCACATTTCTGCTACTTCCTTAGGCTATACAAGTGCTATATCCTGCTAAAAAAATGAATGTTTACACCTACGCAGTACCTTTAGCAATAATAATAATAATAATAATAAACCTCTAGTTTAGTAAGGAAAACAATTATGACAGGTGTGTTATAATAAAATGAGTGTCCACTGATTAAATGCAGTATGTCTGCATTGTAAAGATGGAAAACCCAGATATTCACAAAGTTTGTGATGAACGACAGGTTGTTTCTTCATGCACAATAGATTTGCTGTTTAAAATGAAATTAAGCTGCTTTATTCTAGGGGTTTAGTGAAAGCAGGTCATTTTTGACCCTTAGTACGAGGGGAGCATACAGCATGTTAAGACTACACAAGGGTTAATGATGAGCTTGGAGGGTACTATGGTGTTGAATGCTGAGCTATAGTCAATTAACAGCATTCTTATATACAGTTAAAGTCGGAAGTTTACATACACCTTAGCCAAATACATTTAAACTCAGTTTTTTTTACAATTCCTGACATTTAATCCTAGTAAAAATTCATTGTCTTAGGTCAGTTAGGATCAACACTTTATTTTAAGAATGTGAAATGTCAGAATAATAGTAGAGTGAATTATTTATTTCAGCTTTTATTTCTTTCACCACATTCTCAGTGGGTCAGAAGTTTACATACACTCAATTAGTATTTGGTAGCATTGCCTTAAAATTGTTTAACTTGGGTCAAACGTTTCGGGTAGCCTTCCACAAGCTTCCCACAATAAGTTGGGTGAATTTTGGCCCATTCCTCCTGACAGAGCTGGAGTAACGGAGGCAGGTTTGTAGGCCTTGTTGGCCTAGTTTTGAATCTGCCGTTGTTTTGCATGTCAATTCATAAACCATGGAATGGGTACATCGAAAATCTTTTCCCAACTATTTTGCAATTTATATGGCACAGCTGTCATTTTTTTGGTCCTTAAATGAAATTTGTATATGTTTTTCACCCTTTTTTTTTTTCACACTTTTCTTTAACCATTTATGTTTTTTAATGCAGGGCCGACAGTCAAGTTCCTTACCTTTTTCCCCTTCTACTTGCTTCTTCCATTTGTGTGGTAATGCTGCAATTAGTTGGTGAGTTACCGCTGCTCTGATATCCAAAAGTTATTTCCGGCTGAATGTAATAACACAAATAATGTCCTGGGCTAATAATGTAAGAAATAAGACAAAAAAACAAAATACTGCAACATTTCCAAAGAGGTAGAAGCATGGCAGCCCTATCCTTGGCGCCATTTTAGTCTGCTAGTGCTATATGGTATAAAGGCCATATGGTTTAAAGGCCATGTGGTGCGAAAGCATGGTGAAGCGGTTCGCATGTCACCAGGCTGTGTGGTCGGAGTAGAATAGAGTAGTCTTCATTATTTCCGAGTCGCAATTCCTTTTGCAGCACATATCAAGAACAATGAATAAATGACAACGTATATACAGTCATGGCCAAAAGTATTGAGAATGACACAAATATTACTTTTCACAAAGTCTGCTGCCTCAGTTTGTATGATTGCAATTTGCATAAACTCCAGAATGTTATGAAGAGTGATCAGATGAATTGCAAATAATTGCAAAGTCCCTATTTTCAATGACAATGAACTGAATCCCCAAAAAACATTTCCACTGCATTTCAGCCCTGCCACAAAAGGACCAGCTGACATCATGTCAGTGATTCTCTCGTTAACACAGGTGTGAGTGTTGATGAGGACAAGGCTGGAGATCACTCTGTCATGCTGATTGAGTTTGAATAACAGACTGGAAGCTTCAAAAGGAGGGTGGTGCTTGGTATCATTGTTCTTCCTCTGTCAATCATGGTTACCTGCAAGGTAACATGTGCCGTCATCATTACTTTGCACAAAAAGGGCTTCACAGGCAAGGATATTGCTGCAAGAAAGATTGCACCTAAATCAAACATTTATCAGATCATCAAGAACTTAAAGAAGAGCGGTTCAATTGTTGTGAAGAAGGCTTCAGGGCGCCCAAGAAAGTCCAGCAAGCGCCAGGACCATCTCCTAAAGTTGATTCAGCTGCGGGATCGGGGCACCACCAGTACAGAGCTTGCTCAGGAATGGCAGCAGGCAGGTGTGAGTGCATCTGCACGCACAGTGAGGCGAAGACTTGGAGGATGACCTGGTGTCAAGAAGGGCAGCAAAGAAGCCACTTCTCTCCAGGAAAAACATCAGGGGCAGACTAATATTCTGCAAAAGGTAAAGGGATTGGACTGCTGAGGACTGGGGTAAAGTCATTTTATCTTTATGAATCCCCTTTCCGATTGTTTGGGGCATCCGGAAAAAAGCTTGACCGAGAAGACAAGGTGAGCGCTACCATCAGTCCTGTGTCATGCCAACAGTAAAGCATCCTGAGACCATTAATGTGTGGTGTTGCTTCTCAGCCAAGGGAGTGGGCTCACTCATAATTTTGCCTAAGAACACAGCCATGAATAAAGAATGGTACATCCTCCGAGAGCAACTTCTCCCAATCATCCAGGAACAGTTTGGTGATGAACAATGCCTTTTCCAGCATGATGGAGCACCTTGCCATAAGGCAAAAGTGATAACTAAGTGGCTCGGGGAACAAAACATTTATATTTTGGGTCCATGGCCAGGAAACTCCCCAGACCTTAATCAAATTGAGAACTTGTGGTCAATCCTCAAAAACCCACAAATTCTGACAAACTCCAAGCATTGATTATGCAAGAATGGGCTGCCATGACAGCATTCCAGGGCGGATAGCAGAGGTCTTGAAAAAGAAGGGTCAACACTGCAAATATTGACTCTTTGCATCAACTTCATGTAATTGTCAATAAAAGCATTTGATACTTATGAAATGCTTGTAATTATATTTCAGTATTCCATAGTAACATCTGCCAAAAATATCCACGTTTCCAACAAGTCAGTTCGTCAAATCTCTGCCCTGCTGGAGCTGCCCTGGTCAACTCTAAGTGCTGTTATTGTGAAGTGGAAACGTCTAGGAGCAACAACGACTCAGCTGCGAAGTGATCGGCCACACAAGCTCACAGAACGAGATTTCCGAATTTCCAAACTGCCTCTGGAAGCAACATCAGCACAAGAAGTGTTCGTCTGGAGCTTCATGAAATGTGTTGCCATGGCCCGAGCAGCTGCACACAAGCCAAAGGTCACCATGAGCTATGCCAAGCGTTGGCTGGAGTTGTGTAACTTGAGAACTTGATTGGCCTGCACAGAGCCTTTACCCCAACCCCACCGAACACCTTTGGGATGAAGTGGAACGCCGACTGCAAGCCAGGCCTAATCGCCCAAAATCTGTGCCCCACATCACTAATGCTCTTTTGGCTGAATGGAAGCAAGTCCCCATAGCAATGTTCCAACATCTAGTGGAAAGCATTCACAGAAGAGTGGAGGCTGTTATAGCAGCAAAGGGGGGACCAACTCCATTTGAATAACTATGATTTTGGAATGAGATGTTCGAAGAGCAGGTGTCCACATACTTTTGAGAAATGTGTCCCCATGGGATGAAACTGTTCTAAGAGGGCTATGAGAAATCTAAAGGGAGGTTAGGAACGGTGAAGTATTTCATTTTATTTGATTAATTTAACTAGGCAGTTCAGTTAAGAACAAATTCTTATTTACAATGACGGCCTACCCCGGCCAAACCCGGACGATGCTGGGCCAATTGTGCTCCGGACTTTGGGACTCGCAGTCACGGCTGGATGTGATACAGCCTGGATGTATCGAGGGACATCCCTTCTCACCCACTTCACCCCTACCCCAAACCCCCAAGTCTCCCCAGCCACATCTCTCCCCATGGGCCAGGTCCCTCTTGAGTTTCCTGCCTGCATGACTGCTGGAACTGATGGAATCATCTAATACGCATGAACATGCAACATGATTATGAGGTCACTCAACTTTCCTGGAAAGAGCCAGGGCAATAGTCCAAGTCCCAACCCCAGCCCCGACATGGCCTGCCAAGCCAACTGAACTGGCGAACATGTGCCGTCTCTCTCTCATGGCTAAAGCACAGCATATCAACCGTCCATCCTGCTTTATCCACACAGCACTAAGTACTGTAGTTTGTCTCAACAGCCTTTGTAATAAGATCAAACTTGCTTCCCTGAAACCCAACCTTTGTTTTATCTGACGGAGGCATGAGATGAGATTCTATTAATACCGATGGAGCTCCAATTTGGCTGGCTGGCTGCGATGCTGACTCCCTGTGGAGGAGCTCGGGCTCGGAAAAGGTTAGATGCAGCAATTACGCAGGTGGGCTCTGAATAAGCCTGGAAGGGTGAGGATGAGACGATGATGATTCTGCCCTGATCACTGGGTTTCAACTAGGTGGTAGCTAACAGCAGCTGCAGAGAGAGAGGAAGTGTGCGGGTAAAATGGATGCCATTCTGACGATAATGACTCGCCTTGTTTTTGTAGAAGCGTTGATGAGATGTTCTTTTCAAAGGAACAGCAGCAATTAGGGAAGGACATATTTCACCTAGCCGGCTCGGTACCTGCATAATACAATGATAAACATCAGTGAATTGTACAGTCCATAATCACCACTAAAATCGACTTGTTTTGCAGCGATTTGGAGACACAAATCTGGGTTGTTGTTGTTCTTCTTTTTCTTCCAGTGGATTATGGGGTAGCAGCACGGCAAGACATCATTAGTCTTCTACTGCCGTTGACCCCTGTGATTCATTTAATTGGCTGTTAATTGCTATTCTCTCTGCCATGCACAATATATATAGAGCGATTATATTTAGCTTCCCCTCTCAATGGCTCTTCGTGCTAAATTACAACTTTCAGATACTGCGTGTGAAGGGCTCCATTGTGGCCTGTCGTCTGAGGGTGAATGACAGATAGAGAGGAGGGCGGGAAGAAGGGAGGGAGGGAGGAGGGAGGGGGGAGGGACGGAGGAACTCCTTTTACATGGTTACATTGCAGTCCTGACACTTGTTTTGTTGCCACATGTGTTCTCTAGAGGAGGAAGAGGAAACTAGGAGGTTGGTGACAGTAGTGACTAGCCCAGAGTTTCTCTCCTCTTGTGTTGCCATGGTGCTGTCAAGAAGACTTGATTGAACATTTGTTTTTTCATTTATTTCATGACAGCCGTGTCTATGAAGTAGAAAACTGCGATGAACTTAATGAGTGAAGATATTGATAAAACGTGACTTTTATGAATATTACGGAAGGCTTTGAGTGGGAAAAAGGAAATAATATAAACCTAATTCTTATCCGTATCAATTTGCATCAATTCTCCTATCTGGTGTGCAATGTGGGCCTCTGTGTATATAGATGGAAATCCTACTCGGGGCCTGTGTTTTGCGCAATCATGTGACAGAGCACGATTTTATCCTGTATTTTAAGCCTTATCCAGAAATGAGAAATACCCAAAATAAAAGGCATTGTCTGAGGATGGTGCTGGACCATCTGACATAAAAAGAAAAGGGGACAGTTTGATCAAAAATATTTCAATAAATGTTCAGATCCAGGCAAGTTGAGCCTCCTGAGTGGTGCAGCGGTCTAAGGCACTGCACCGCAGTGTTTGAGGTGTCCCTATAGACCCATATTCGATCCAGGGCTGTGTCGCAGCCAGCCGCGACCGGGAGACCCATGAGGTGGTGGTGCACAATTGAGGTGCTCAATTGTCCGGGTTAGGGGAGGGTTTGGCTGGCTTGGATGTCCTCGTCCCATCGCGCTCTAGCGACTCCTGTGGCGGGCTGGGCGCATGTACGCTGACACGGTCGCCAGTTGTACTGTGTTTCCTCCAACACATTGATGCGGCTGGCTTCCAGGTTAAGCGAGCAGCGTATCAAGAAGCATTGCGGCTTGGCGGGTCGTGTTTCAGAGGAAGCATGGCTCTCGACCTTCGCCTCTCCCGAGTCCGTACGGGAGTTTCAGGGATGGGACAAGACTGTACCTACCAAATTGGATATCACGAAAAAAAGGGTTAAAAAATAAATAAACATTCCATGCATGTCACATGATTGCACAAAACACAGGACCCACCCCATCATGGAAAGTTTCAGTTCTGATTGATGAGTGATCCATTGTGTACATAGCAGTAAAGCAGAACCCTGGGGTTACAATATAGACATCCACTGTCTCAACTCCACACTGGGGTTACATTATAGACATCCGCTCTCTACCCTCCACACTTCCCTACAGGTTCAGTGAAACACTGTTCACACCAGTTGGGTCTGAGTCACATAGCTCTTCCTGCTGCCACACACACACACAGAGTGGGACAGAGGAGGGAGGGAGGGAGAGGAGAGTGAGCGCGCAAGAGAGGAATGAGCGTGACACAGATCTGAGAGGGTGATGGATGAGAGTGGCCTACCGCTGATGTTTTCCAGTGAAAATACCAGATTACTCAAGTCCCCTTTCCCTCCCTCTCTTTGGCCAGAGATAGCCACAGTCAGTCCAACAGAGAGGGAGACTGTGTTGGAGGAAAGGTTTTTTGGGAGGGGGAGATTCCTGATTACCTGACTCATTTGTAATTACTTGATTATCTCCATGAAGGGGAGAGGAGAGGGAGGGGGGCAGAGAGACCTGAACAGCTTAATAATGTGTACACACTCACAGAGAGGCACGACCAGGCTCTATGCCTATAAAAATAGCAAGGAACGACCACAGAGGCCCACGGTATAAACTGAACTGTCATTTCAGTTTGAACGCTACCATTTCAGTTTAAACGCTACCATTTCAGTTTGAACTGTGTCATTTCAGTTTGAACTATGTCATTTCAGTTTGAACTATGTCATTTCAGTTTGAACAATGTCATTTCAGTTTGAACTATGTCATTTCAGTTTAACACAATTATTACGTTTTAATTACCTGTCATTGTGCTTCACAACATGAACATCTTCAAGCTTCATCTGAATATGTGTCTCTATTACTGATATACCCTTTATTTCTCCCCTTCATGTCCTGTAGAGTGTCAAACAGAACATCCCTTTCATGTGAAGTGTTGAATCCACCTGGATGACATGACAAGACAATTAGCGTCATCCTGCCTCATCTGATCACCGACTGCTGAGGAGTCTCAGAGACCCAGGTTAGTCACTGAAACGATTAGCACAGACAGACGCACAGTTTAGTACATCTGAAGATGATCATTCATGTCTGTCTGCACAGATATGGGAGACAAAACCCAAGCAAAAACAAAATGCCTTGACTCAGGCGGAGAGGAAAGGGAGCGAGTCGGGGTAAAATGTGACCACTACTGGTCTATACCAAGTTATGCATTTGTATCTTCCACTGGTCAAAATGTTGCTCCAAAATGATGTCTGGTTCAAAACCAGGTTGCTGGTTGTAAAACCCCGAGCCGACTATGTGACAGATCTGTCGATGAGCCCTTGAGCAAGGCATTTAACCGTAATTGGTCCTGTATGTCAGTCTGGATTAGAGCGTCTGCTAAATGACTGAAATGTCAAATGTCATGTCATTAATAGACAAACACTGACTACCTACAATCAGGACTCATATTGTTGAATTAGTGACAACATTTGTCATAGTGACACCATTCACTCAAACGTAAACCACCTTACAGCCTGTCCACACAGTCAGTGATTTAAAGGGTTAAGAAGAGCCTCTCGCATACCCAGGCCACACTTACTGTCCCTTTGATCCTTCAGACATGGTATTTAAGAATACTCAAAGCAAATAACATCATTTACATCAAAATTGTCATCAACCACACCTGTCATTATTCTGATCCAGTCTACCATCTCACCCGCAACCCCACAGTACCTGTCTAATTATCTATTCAACGAGAGCAGCAGCAGCCTCTATCATACCACTAATGATAATCCCATCCACAGCTACTGTAACAACTAGCATGGTAATCCACATGACGACCATGACAACACAGCCACCCTCAGAGATGGTGATGGAGATAGTGGGTGGCCAGAGATGGAGATAGATGTAATCGCCTGTTGGATCTCATTTCATGGTTCAGCCATAAACAGACAGAGTACAGCACCGTGTCCAGGGTCGAAATGCAGCACCGTGTCCAGGGTCGAAATGCAGCACCGTGTCCAGGGTCGAAATGCAGCACCGTGTCCAGGGTCGAAATGCAGCACCGTGTCCAGGGTCTTATACAGCGCAGTGTCTGCGTCCCAAATGGCACCCTATTCCAGTAGCGGTGCATGGTTAACGTCACTGGGGAAGTCATCACTAGTTAACATTAGCCTTCTACATCTCGGAACATACTGAACTATCATCCTTTCATGCCAGGGGCAAAACAATGTTTGAATTAATGGTTGGATCAGAATCACTTTTGTAATCAGTACAGACAATTAACTAAAACCACAAGTTCAACTCTCCATTCATGGCTAATTTTGGGCCAATTTTAGCTAGCTTGCTGGCTGGCCACCCGAGGACAACACAATGAGATGCAACACGTTTTTCTGTCATTGAAGTATGTTCTCAATGGGATTTGATAGGAGTGGCACCAAAATCCGAGCTGGCTTTCATTGACGCTTTCTTTTTGGTGCGCCAGTACCATTTACAGTTAAGCGCGCTCCGTTTTCCTCAAGCTGAAATTAGTGCTTCTCAATTATTTTCTGTTACGCCCTAGGAAGAAGTAAACATTTTGCGCCCCCCAACTCTCCACCGCGACTGTAAATAGTATCATTTGTCTATAAAATTGTTATAAGTACACCTCTGCATAACATTGTATCCTTATTAACATGAAATAAAACAAAAAAAGAAAACAGAAAGAAATATAGATCAACTCACAACAAAGAAATACTTTATTAACATTGTTTTTTAATCTGTAAGAGAAAAGATTTAAAGGGCATCAATTTGCCTGAAATGTAAAAAAAAATGCAAACTTTATTTAAACTGTAAACATTTTTTGACCATTTGATACTGAAAAATAAAATAAAATATTCAATAAATAATAAATTCAAATTGATCAGCAACATTAACTCAGGAGCACAATATATGAAACACTTTGACCTGTAAAACAAAAATGAATAAAACAATTTGTGCTGATTTTTTTAAATCAAAATGAGGAAGTCAGGATTAATGGCTAAAATGAACACGTTTTTCAGAGCACAGCTTTTCGAAGCGGGGTTTGAAGCATGATACTGCAACTCTCAGCTCCTGCTGAGAGTTGTTTTGCTGGGACCTGTACTTGGTCTTCAGTGCAGCAACAGCAGAGAAGCCAGTCTCACAAAGATAAGATGTTGCAAAAGGAAGAAGAATGCCCATGGCCCTCTGCCTTAAGAGTGGATACTGCCTCTCTACACTCAGCCAGAATTCACTCAGTGTCTGTGATGTGAACCTCAGTCTCAATGTGGAGTCAGACGTCATATCAATGAACTGGTCCTCCTCTGCAGAGCTGAAACCAGTTGGAGCTGGTGCATTGAAAGGATCTCTCACCCAGTCATAATGGGAACTGTTTTTAGGGAAGTACTTTTTAAAGAATCCCATCAGTGATGAAATGTGCTCCTTAATATATGGAATCACTGAGGTGGCATCATAGTCTGTAGTGTCAACAAATTCATGCAGGTTCTTGAATGAATCAGTATTTCCTTCATCAAGTCGCCTGCCCCACATTGCGAGCTTTCGGGTGAAAGAGCTGATCTTGTCTGTGACCTGAGGGAGGTGTTTATCTTTCCCTTGAAACTGTAGATTTAGTTCATTTAGCTTTCCAAATATGTCACTCAGGTAGGCCAGTTTTGCCAGGAAGTTCTCATCACATTTTTTTCATACTTGTGCTCCTGCTCCGAAAACATTCTTATCTGCTCTCTGAGCTCAAAAACTTGGGGCAAGACTTTTCGTCGTGACAGCCACCTTGCTTCACTGTGAAACAGCACAGCTTGATGTTCAGCTCCCATCTCCTCACAGATAGCAGAGAAGACTCTTGTTTTTAGTGGTCTGGTCTTTTTATAAAATTGACTACACCTACAATGTCAGTCATAACCTCAATTCAGAGGAAAGGTGCCTTGATGCCAGTGCTTCTCTGTGTATAACACAGTGTGTCCACTCAGCATTAGGTGAGGCCTTCTTGATGAGTGCCGAAGTCCTTTTCTCATCCCTGCCATGGTCTGTGCACCATTACTGCAAACACCAATGCAGTTCTCCAACTTTAGCCCATTCTCAGTCAGGAAGCAGTCCAGCATTTTGAATAGCTCTTCAGCTGTGGCTCTGTCTCTGACATATTTACAAAAGAGTAGATCCTCACACAGGGAGTTTGTCATGTCAAAACGTACCTAAGCGATAAACAAACAGTCTATTTTGCTGTCAGTTGCTTCATCGAACTGTAAGGCAAAGCGTTTGTCTTTGAGTTTATCTACCAGCTGTTCTTTAAGATCGTTAGCAATGTCATTTATACGTCTGGTGACAGTGTCATTGGACAGAGGGATAGTTTTTATTTTTGCAGCACTTGCGTCATCCAGCAGGACAGAGACCATGTCTAATGCTGCAGGTAGTATCAGCTCCTCTGCTATGGGGGCTGTTGCACTGAGCAATTTGGTATGCCACCTTATAGGATGCTAACAGTGCTGGTTTACTGAAGTAGCATTCACAAAGAGGAACGATTGTTGGCAATATCTGGCACGTTTTCACTGAAAAAACTCAAGTGGCTTATCAGTGTGATTGGGGTGTGATGTCTTTAAGTGGCGCCTTAATTTATTTGGCTTCATGCCGTCCGCTGCCAACTTTTTTAGACACAGTAAACATACCGGTCTTTCCTCGTCTCCCACCGTAGTCACAGTGAAGCCGAGACTTACGTTTGTCTCATTATCTCCGTCTCTCTCCGCCCTTCTTTAAATCCCTGTTAAATATTTTTCCATGGTGTCTCTTAAGGGTTTGTTATCTGCACTTCAGATCTCCTGCTCTGTACTGTACATTGTTCTCTACCCCGATGGCCTGTACATTGTTCTCTACCCCGATGGCCTGTACATTGTTCTCTACCCCGATGGCCTGTACATTGTTCTCTACCCCGATGGCCTGTACATTGTTCTCTACCCCGATGGCCTATATATTGTACTCTACCCCGATGGCCTATATATTGTACTATAATCTGATGGCCTATACATTGTACTATAAACTGGTGGCCTATATATTGTACAGTACACCAATGGTGTATATATTGTACTATAAACTGGTGGCCTATATATTGTACAGTACACCAATGGTGTATATATTGGACTATAAACTGATGGACTATATATTGTACTATAAACTGATGGTCCATATTTTGTACTATAAACTGATTGCCTAAACATTGTACTGCAAACAAATGGCCTATATTGTACTCTACCCTGATGGCCTAGATATGGTACTATACATTTATGGCCTATATATTGTACTATGAACTGATGGCATAAATATTAAACACTACCCTGATGGCCTATATATTGTACTCTACCCCGATGGCCTATATATTGTACTCTACGCCGATGGCCTATATATTGTTCTATAAACTGATGGCTTATATTTTGTACTCTACCCTGATGGCCTAGAGAACGTACTATAAACTAATGGCCTATATATTGTTATAAAAATTCAGAAAACAAAACATATTTCACATGGGTTTAAAGATTAACTTCTTGTTAATCCAACCACGGTGTCAGATTTATAAAATGCTTTTCGGCGAAAGCATACCTAGCCCAGAACATACCTAGCCCAGAACATAGCCCAGTTGACAAATTATTACAAACAGCAACCAGCCAAGCAGAAGCGTTACAAAACTCAGAAATAGAGATAAAATGAATCCCTTACCTTTGATGATTTTCATATGGTGGCACTCAGAAGACATTCATTGTAACGGTTGTCTTCGGTGGAAGGAGAGGAGGACTAAAGCGCAGCGTGGTAAGTGTTCATATTTTTTATAAAACAACTGAACACTGACCAAAACCGACAAATGAACAGTCCTGTAAGGTGACGGAAAACACTAGACAGAAAATAATCACCCACAACTAAAATGGGGAAACAGACTACCTAAGTATGATTCTCAATCAGAGACAACGATCGACAGCTGCCTCTGATTGAGAACCATACCAGGCCAAACACAGAAATACAACATAGAAAAAAGAACATACAGTGCCTTGCGAAAGTATTCGGCCCCCTTGAACTTTGTGACCTTTTGCCACATTTCAGGCTTCAAACATAAAGATATAAAACTGTATTTTTTTGTGAAGAATCAACAACAAGTGGGACACAATCATGAAGTGGAACGACATTTATTGGATATTTCAAACTTTTTTAACAAATCAAAAACTGAAAAATTGGGCGTGCAAAATTATTCAGCCCCCTTAAGTTAATACTTTGTAGCGCCACCTTTTGCTGCAATTACAGCTGTAAGTCGCTTGGGGTATGTCTCTATCAGTTTTGCACATCGAGAGACTGAAATTTTTTCCCATTCCTCCTTGCAAAACAGCTCGAGCTCAGTGAGGTTGGATGGAGAGCATTTGTGAACAGCAGTTTTCAGTTCTTTCCACAGATTCTCGATTGGATTCAGGTCTGGACTTTGACTTGGCCATTCTAACACCTGGATATGTTTCTTTTTGAACCATTCCATTGTAGATTTTGCTTTATGTTTTAGATCATTGTCTTGTTGGAAGACAAATCTCCGTCCCAGTCTCAGGTCTTTTACAGACTCCATCAGGTTTTCTTCCAGAATGGTCCTGTATTTGGCTCCATCCATCTTCCCATCAATTTTAACCATCTTCCCTGTCCCTGCTGAAGAAAAGCAGGCCCAAACCATGATGCTGCCACCACCATGTTTGACAGTGGGGATGGTGTGTTCAAGGTGATGAGCTGTATTGCTTTTACACCAAACATAACGTTTTGCATTGTTGCCAAAAAGTTCAATTTTGGTTTCATCTGACCAGAGCACCTTCTTCCACATGTTTGGTGTGTCTCCCAGGTGGCTTGTGGCAAACTTTAAATGACACTTTTTATGGATATCTTTAAGAAATGGCTTTCTTCTTGCCACTCTTCCATTAAGGCCAGATTTGTGCAATATACGACTGATTGTTGTCCTATGGACAGAGTCTCCCACCTCAGCTGTAGATCTCTGCAGTTCATCCAGAGTGATCATGGGCCTCTTGGCTGCATCTCTGATCAGTCTTCTCCTTGTATGAGCTGAAAGTTTAGAGGGACGGCCAGGTCTTGGTAGATTTGCAGTGGTCTGATACTCCTTCCATTTCAATATGTATATCGCTTGCACAGTGCTCCTTGGGATGTTTAAAGCTTGGGAAATATTTTTGTATCCAAATCCGGCTTTAAACTTCTTCACAACAGTATCTCGGACCTGCCTGGTGTGTTCCTTGTTCTTCATGATGCTCTCTGCGCTTTTGACGGACCTCTGACCTTTGACGGACCTCTGCACTATCACAGTGCAGGTGCATTTATACGGAGACTTGATTACACACAGGTGGATTGTATTTATCATCATTAGTCATTTAGGTCAACATTGGATCATTCAGAGATCCTCACTGAACTTCTGGAGAGAGTTTGCTGCACTGAAAGTAAAGGGGCTGAATAATTTTGTACGCCCAATTTTTCAGTTTTTGATTTGTTAAAAAAGTTTGAAATATCCAATAAATGTTTGTACAGTTTTATATCTTTAAGTTTGAAGCCTGAAATGTGGCAAAAGGTCGCAAAGTTCAAGGGGGCCGAATACTTTCGCAAGGCACTGTAGACTACCCACCCCAACTCACGCCCTGACCAAACTAACACAAAGACATAATACAGGAACTAAGGTCAGAACGTGACATTAATTTACTCAATAAATGGTCCTTTTGTTCGATAAAGTCTCTTTATATCCAAAAACCTCCGTTTTGTTTGTGCGTTTTCTAATCCACAGGCTCAAACGCAGTCAAAACAGGCAGACAAAAAAAATCCAAATTGTATCCGTAAAGTTCATAGAAACATGTCAAATGATATTTATATTCAATCCTCAGGTTGTTTTTAGCCTAAATGATCTAAAATATTTCAACTGGACAATAACGTCGTCAATATAAAAGGTAAACAAGAAATGCACTCTAACCTCTGTAGTGCCTTTCGGTCAGAGGCAGAGCAGTTGCCATACCAGGCAGTGATACAACATGTCAGGATGCTCTCGATGATGCAGCTGTAAAACCTTTTGAGGATCGCAGGACACAAGTCAAATCTTTTCAGTCTCCTGAGGGGGAATAGGTTTTGTTGTGCCTGCTTCACGACTGACTTGGTGTCTGTTTGTTGGTGATGTGGACACCAAGGAACTTGAAGCTCTCAACCTGCTCCACTACAGACCCTTATTTGAGAATGGGGGCGTGCTCGGTCCTCCTTTTCCTGTAGTCCACAATCATCTCCTTTGTCTTGATCACGTTGATGGAGAGGTTGTTGTCCTTGCACCACACAGTCAGGTCTCTGACCTCCTCCCTATAGGCTGTCTCGTCGTTGTTGGTGATAAGGCTGCTGTGTCATCAGCAAACTTAAAGATGGCGTTGGAGTCGTGCATGGCCGTGCAGTCATGAGTGAACAGGGAGTACAGGAGGGCACTGAGCACACACCCCTGAGGGGCCCCCGTGTTGAGGATCAGTGTGGCGGCTGTGTTGTGACCTACCCTTACCACCTGGGGGCGCCCATCAGGAAGTCCAGAATCCAGTTGCAGAGGGAGGTGTTTAGTCCCAGGTCCTTAGCTAAGTGATGAGCTTTGTGGGCACTATGGTGTTGAACGCTGAGCTGTAGTCAATGAATAGCATTCTCACATAGGTGTTCCTTTTGTCCAGGTGGGAAAGGGCAGTGTGGAGTTAAATAGAAATTGTATCATCTGTGGATCTGTTGGTGCGGTATGCAAATTGGAGTGGGTCTAGGGTTTCTGGGATAATGGTGTTGATGTGAGTCATGACCAGCCTTTCAAAGACTTTCATGGCTACAGACTTGAGTGCTACAGGTCGGTAGTCATTTAGGCAGGTTACCTTATAGTTCTTGGGCACAGGGACTATGGAGGTCTGCTTGAAACATGTTTGTATTACAGACTTAGGCAGGAAGAGGTTGAAAATGTCAATAGAGACACTTGCCAGTTGGTCAGCGCATGCTCAGAGTACACGTCCTGGTAATTTGCCTAGCCCTGCTGCCTTGTGAATGTTGACCTGTTTAAAGGTCTAACTCTCATCAGCCGTGGAGAGCGTGATCACACAGTAGTCCGGAACAGCTGATGCTCTCATTCATGTTTCAGGTGTTATCTGCCTCGAAGCGAGCATAGAAGTTATTTAGCTCATCTGGTAGGCTTGTGTCACTGGGCAGCTCTCGGCTGAGCTTCCCTTTGTATTCTGTAATAGTTTGCAGGTCCTGCCACATCTGACGAGTGTCGGAGCCGGTGTAGTATGATTTGAGCTTAGTCATCTGACCACTTTTTATAGACTGAGTAATTGGTGCTTCCTGCTTTAGTTTTTGCTTGTAAGCAAATTGTGGTCAGATTTTCCAAATGGAGGGCGAGGGAGAGCTTTGTACGCGTCTCTGTGTGCAGTAAAGGTCGTCTAAAATGTTGTTACCTCCGGTTGCATATTTAACATGCTGATAGAAATTAGGTAAAACTGATTTATTAATCTTTGGCCACTAGGAGCGCCATCTCTGGATGAGCATTTTCCTGTTTGCTTATGGCCTTATACAGCTAATTTCTAAGAGGATGGTCTTTCTCTCAAAGACATTTCAGGTTGGTTTTTCTTTGGATTTTCTCCTACCACATCTATTGTGTTATGTTCTCCTTAACATTTCTACAAACATCAAAGTGTTTTCTTTCCAATGGTACCAATTATATGCATATCCTGGCTTCAGGGACTGAGTTACAGGCAGTTTACTTTGGGAACATCATTCAGGTGGAAATGGAGAATATACGGGGCCTAGCCCTATGAAGTTAATCATATGTTATTCTTATCTCTTACTTTTTTTTCGGTATTGTCTTCAAACTGCATTGTTAAGGGTTTGTGAGTAAGCATTTCACTGTAATGTTGTCACGACTTCCACCGAAGTTGGTCCCTCTCCTTGATCGGGCGGCGTTCGGCGGTCGACGTCACCGGTCTTCTAGCCATCGCCGATCCACCTTTCATTTTCCATTTGTTTTGTCTTGTTTTCCACACACCTGGTATTCATTCCCTCATTACATGGCGTGTATTTAACCCTCTGTTCCCCCCATGTCTGTGTGTGTAATTGTTGATTGTCAGGTTGGCACTCTTCCGGCTGGTTTGCGCCAGGTTCTATTTTACACCCGTGCTTTTTGACAGCCTGTACTTTGTACCTTGTTATTTTTGTACTTAGTGCTGCCTCACCTGTTCTGAGGGCATTTGTTTTTGTGATGCGATTGCCTGATCAGTATGTTGCCTCAGTAAAGTGCCTTGTCCACTCATCTATTCTCTCCTGCGCCTGACTTCTAATGCACAAGCTACACCCTCTCCTTCACAAACGTCTACACCTGTTGTATTCGAAGCATCTGATTTGATACACATACACACACACGGAGATATCCCTCCGCTGAGTCCCTCCATCTGAAGATGCTGAGGTTAGAAGATAAGGTTTTCCGCTCGGCCAAGCGAGATAAGCTCCCACCTCTCCCCCGCGGTTCCATCTTCAGCTAATTGTGTGAGGAGCTCCCACCTTTCTCCCGCAGTTCTCCCAGCAGCTGAGAGTGTGAGGAGCTCCCACCTCTCCTCCACGGTTCTTCCAGCAGGTCAGTGCGTGAGGAGCTCCCACCTCTCCCCCAGGGTTCTCCCAGCAGCTCAGTGCGCGAGGAGCTCCCAACTCACCCCCACGGTTCTCCCAGCAGCTCAGTGCGCGAGGAGCTCCCACCTCTCCCCCACGGTTCTCCCAGCAGCTCAGTGTGTGAGGAGCTCCCACCTCTCCCCAACGGGTCTCCCAGCAGCTCAGTGTGTGAGGAGCTCCCAACTCACCCCCACGGTTCTCCCAGCAGCTCAGTGTGTGAGGAGCTCCCAACTCACCCCCACGGTTCTCCCAGCAGCTCAGTGTGTGAGGAGCTCCCAACTCTCCCCCATGGTTCTCCCAGCAGCTCAGTGTGTGAGGAGCTCCCAACTCACCCCCATGGTTCTCCCAGCAGCTAAGTGTGTGAGGAGCTCCCAACTCTCCCCCATGGTTCTCCCAGCAGCTAAGTGTGTGCCTGCTCTGACCATGATAATAGAGACTCTCCACAGCTCAAAGCTCCAGTGCCTGCTCTGACCATGATAATAGAGACTCTCCACAGCTCAAAGCTCCAGTGCCTGCTCTGACCACTAGAATAGAGACTCTCCACAGCTCCAAGCTCCAGTACCTGCTCTGACCATGAGAAAAGAGACTCTCCACAGCTCAAAGCTCCAGTGCCTGCTCTGACCACTATAATAGAGACTCTCCAATGCTCAAAGCTCCAGTGCCTGCTCTGACCATGAGAATAGAGACTCTCCACAGCTCCAAGCTCCAGTGCCTGCTCTGACCACTAGAATAGAGACTCTCCACAGCTCCAAGCTCCAGTGCCTGCTCTGACCATGAGCATAGAGATTCTCCACAGCTCCAAGCTCCAGTGCCTGCTCTGACCACAAGAATAGAGACTCTCCACAGCTCCAAGCTCCAGTGCCTGCTCTGACCATGAGCATAGAGATTCTCCACAGCTCAAAGCTCCAGTGCCTGCTCTGACCATGAGCATAGAGATTCTCCACAGCTCAAAGCTCCAGTGCCTGCTCTGACCATGAGCATAGAGATTCTCCACAGCTCAAAGCTCCAGTGCCTGCTCTGACCACTAGAATATAGATTCTCCACAGCTCCAAGCTCCAGTGCCTGCTCTGACCATGAGAATAGAGACTCTCCACAGCTCAAAGCTCCAGTGCCTGCTCTGACCACTAGAATAGAGACTCTCCACAGCTCCAAGCTCCAGTGCCTGCTCTGACCACTATAATAGAGACTCTCCACAGCTCCAAGCTCCAGTGCCTGCTCTGACCACTAGAATAGAGACTCTCCACAGCTCCAAGCTCCAGTGCCTGCTCTGACCACTAGAATAGAGACTCTCCACAGCTCCAAGCTCCAGTGCCTGCTCTGACCATGAGAATAGAGACTCTCCACAGCTCCAAGCTCCAGTGCCTGCACTGACCATGATAATAGAGACTCTCCACAGCTCCAAGCTCCAGTGCCTGCTCTGACCACTAGAATAGAGACTCTCCACAGCTCAAAGCTCCAGTGCCTGCTCTGACCACTAGAATAGAGACTCTCCACAGTTCCAAGCTCCAGTGCCTGCTCTGACCACTAGAATAGAGACTCTACACAGCTACAAGCTCCAGTGCCTGCACTGACCATGATAATAGAGACTCTCCACAGCTTCAAGCTCCAGTGCCTGCTCTGACCACTAGAATAGAGACTCTCCACAGCTCCAAGCTCCAGTGCCTGCTCTGACCACTAGAATAGAGACTCTCCACAGCTCCAAGCTCCAGTGCCTGCACTGACCATGATAATAGAGACTCTCCACAGCTCAAAGCTCCAGTGCCTGCTCTGACCACTAGAATAGAGACTCTCCACAGCTCCAAGCTCCAGTGCCTGCTCTGACCACTAGAATAGAGACTCTCCACAGCTCCAAGCTCCAGTGCCTGCTCTGACCACTAGAATAGAGACTCTCCACAGCTCCAACCTCCAGTGCCTGCTCTGACCACTAGAATAGAGACTCTCCACAGCTCCAAGCTCCAGTGCCTGCTCTGACCACTAGAATAGAGACTCTCCACAGCTCAAAGCTCCAGTGCCTGCTCTGACCATGAGAATAGAGACTCTCCACAGCTCAAAGCTCCAGTGCCTGCTCTGACCACTATAATAGAGACTCTCCACAGCTCAAAGCTCCAGTGCCTGCTCTGACCACTAGAATAGAGACTCTCCACAGTTCCAAGCTCCAGTGCCTGCTCTGACCATGAGAATAGAGACTCTCCACAGCTCCAAGCTCCAGTGCCTGCTCTGACCACTAGAATAGAGACTCTCCACAGCTCCAAGCTCGGGTGCCTGCTCTGACCACTAGAATAGAGACTCTCCACAGCTCCAAGCTCCAGTGCCTGCTCTGACCACTAGAATAGAGACTCTCCACAGCTCCAAGCTCCAGTGCCTGCACTGACCACTAGAATAGAGACTCTCCACAGCTCCAAGCTCCAGTGCCTGCTCTGACCACTAGAATAGAGACTCTCCACAGCCCCAAGCTCCAGTGCCTGCTCTGACCACTAGAATAGAGACTCTCCACAGCCCCAAGCTCCAGTGCCTGCTCTGACCACTAGAATAGAGACTCTCCACAGCTCCAAGCTCCAGTGCCTGCTCTGACCACTAGAATAGAGACTCTCCACAGCTCCAAGCTCCAGTGCCTGCTCTGACCACTAGAATAGAGACTCTCCACAGCTCCAAGCTCCAGTGCCTGCTCTGACCACTAGAATAGAGATTATCCACAGCTCCAAGCTCCAGTGCCTGCTCTGACCACTAGAATAGACACTCTCCACAGCTCAAAGCTCCAGTGCCTGCTCTGACCACTAGAATAGAGACTCTCCACAGCTCCAAGCTCGGGTGCCTGCTCTGACCATGAGAATAGAGACTCTCCACAGCCCCAAGCTCCAGTGCCTGCTCTGACCACTAGAATAGAGACTCTCCACAGCTCCAAGCTCGGGTGCCTGCTCTGACCATGAGAATAGAGACTCTCCACAGCTCCAAGCTCCAGTGCCTGCTCTGACCACTAGAATAGAGACTCTCCACAGCTCCAAGCTCGGGTGCCTGCTCTGACCATGATAATAGAGACTCTCCACAGCTCCAAGCTCCAGTGCCTGCTCTGACCACTAGAATAGAGACTCTCCACAGCTTCAAGCTCCAGTGCCTGCTCTGACCACTAGAATAGAGACTCTCCACAGCTCAAAGCTCCAGTGCCTGCTCTGACCACTAGAATAGAGACTCTCCACAGCTCCAAGCTCCAGTGCCTGCTCTGACCATGATAATAGAGACTCTCCACAGCTCCAAGCTCCAGTGCCTGCTCTGACCACTAGAATAGAGACTCTCCACAGCTCCAAGCTCCAGTGCCTGCTCTGACCATGATAATAGAGACTCTCCACAGCTCCAAGCTCCAGTGCCTGCTCTGACCATGAGAATAGAGATTCTCCACAGCTCCAAGCTCCAGTGCCTGCTCTGACCATGATAATAGAGACTCTCCACAGCTCCAAGCTCCAGTGCCTGCTCTGACCACTAGAATAGAGACTCTCCAAAGCTCAAAGCTCCAGTGCCTGCTCTGACCACTAGAATAGAGACTCTCCACAGCTTCAAGCTCCAGTGCCTGCTCTGACCATGATAATAGAGACTCTCCACAGCTCCAAGCTCCAGTGCCTGCTCTGACCACTAGAATAGAGACTCTCCACAGCTCCAAGCTCCAGTGCCTGCTCTGACCACTAGAATAGAGACTCTCCACAGCTTCAAGCTCCAGTGCCTGCTCTGACCATGAGAATAGAGACTCTCCACAGCTCAAAGCTCCAGTGCCTGCTCTGACCACTAGAATAGAGACTCTCCACAGCTCAAAGCTCCAGTGCCTGCTCTGACCACTAGAATATAGACTCTCCACAGCTCCAAGCTCCAGTGCCTGCTCTGACCATGATAATAGAGACTCTCCACAGCTCCAAGCTCCAGTGCCTGCTCTGACCATGAGAATAGAGATTCTCCACAGCTCCAAGCTCCAGTGCCTGCTCTGACCACTAGAATAGAGACTCTCCACAGCTCCAAGCTCCAGTGCCTGCTCTGACCACTAGAATAGAGACTCTCCACAGCTCCAAGCTCCAGTGCCTGCTCTGACCACTAGAATAGAGACTCTCCACAGCTTCAAGCTCCAGTGCCTGCTCTGACCATGATAATAGAGACTCTCCACAGCTCAAAGCTCCAGTGCCTACTCTGACCATGAGAATAGAGACTCTCCACAGCTCCAAGCTCCAGTGCCTGCTCTGACCATGATAATAGAGACTCTCCACAGCTCCAAGCTCCAGTGCCTGCTCTGACCATGAGAATAGAGATTCTCCACAGCTCCAAGCTCCAGTGCCTGCTCTGACCATGATAATAGAGACTCTCCACAGCTCCAAGCTCCAGTGCCTGCTCTGACCATGATAATAGAGACTCTCCACAGCTCCAAGCTCCAGTGCCTGTTCTGACCACTATAATAGAGACTCTCCACAGCTCCAAGCTCCAGTGCCTGCTCTGACCATGATAATAGAGACTCTCCACAGCTCCAAGCTCCAGTGCCTGTTCTGACCACTAGAATAGAGACTCTCCACAGCTCCAAGCTCCAGTGCGTGTTCTGACCATGAGAATAGAGTCTCTCCACAGATTCAAGCTCCAGGGACTGCTCTGACCATTACAATAGAAAAGTTATTTTGTATCTATTTTCCTTCTCTCCCCGTACCTCTCCCTTCTTGCCTCTCTCTCTTTCTTTCACACCTTCCTTCCTGTGGAAGGAAATCTCTGAGTCTGTCTCTTTGTCTCACAACTACATTTAGGTCAGCCCCAATGTTAAGTAGGCTAACCTTAACGAACGGCTGACTCTCCCTCCTCCCCTCTCTCTCTCTCTCTCTCTCTCTCTCTCTTGCTTATTCTCCTGCTTTCACTGATTTTTGTCTTACTTCCTTTCTCTTGTTCTTGTGTTCCGTCTCTCTGTCACTTTTCTCCTCCTCTTTCCATATCACCCTCGCTGTTTGTTTCTGTATTTGGTGATAGCAGACTTATTATCTGAGTCGAGCAGAAGCGCTGCGATGTGTTCTACATTAATGATTACAATGTTTCCTTCTTTCATCATTTTTAGGACTGTTTGGTTTGATAATTCCACAAATGAAGATACAGATTTCTTAATCTTTGAACAAAAAAATACTCTCATGATAGATAGGACGTCAGTAAAGTTTGACATCAAAAGCTTGAGTCATTAAATAACAAAGAATCAACTGTAATCAAATTGCTGAGCCCTCAGAACTGATGAAGTGTACACATTTGAAGTTCTAATGAATTTATTTTTCAGTTAACATAATTCATTTCAGCTCTTTTGATAAGTGGTAATGATTTAGAGATTATTGGTTTAAATGAATAGTTTTGTTGTATCACGGCGTGGTGTGGCGCAGCACGAAGAGAAGTTGATGGGGGAAATCGGGAAGAGAACACATGATCCTACTTTCAAAGTTCCTGAGGAGATGAGAAGCAGTGTCTTTAAAAACACAATAAGATAATTAAACTAATTAGTGCAGCACTAATTCCCAGATAGATTAAACCGCTAAGAGGACGTGTCTCAGAGGAGATGTTTGTAAGTAGAGGTAGAAAAGCACTTTTGTAATTAAAGGTAGAATAACATCTTCCTCATTAAATATGTGTTTGAACTGTCGACACACACAGAGGTGCAGTTATTGCTGGTATTATGATGACGCTTGGTGCTTCTCAGTTTTCACACCTATGGACAGTCCAGTACATGTGATACACTCACAAGAGGAGAGTTAGTGAGAGACTTGTATTGTATAGCTGAAGGAACAATAACATTGGGTAGAATGCTAATGAGGTGTGTGTGTGTTTGTGTGTGTATCATCCAGAGGCATCTTCCCCGACACGATATTAAGATAAATAATCAGACAACGAGATGCTACATTCTACGTTTCCCCCTCAGAGGAAAGAGGACAGATAAACTTGCGAAAGATAACTTTTTTTTTCCCAACGATGCGATTGTTTGTGTTGTGATAAATGGTGGTTATTGTATTAGAAATAGAGTCCACCTCAGGCTCTTTCCCATGCTGTCTGCTGTTGATGGTCGATGATTCCCCGCCTTGACTGCTTTACTCTCTGTCGCACCCTCACAGCATCTCTTCTAATGGTCTCCAAACAACTTTCAGCATGGCTAACTCTCTCTTACCATAATTAGATTATTTTAATGATCTTGTTTCGAACTGTAGATGGTACACTCTAGCATCCCCTTGGGGAGAAGTTACGGTTGAGCGCTTTGTATGAATCTTATATCAAGCTGTGTATATGTCCAAGGATGACAATATGTGTGTGTGAGTGTGTGTGCTTGTGTGAGTGTATGTGTTGCTTTCTATGGACAAACATAAACAATCTCTATCCCAGCGCGCTCAACCACAACCATCTCCAGTGACACAGAGAAGAAGAGGTTATGAGAAAAACACACACTTCTCATTACGAACAGCTCAGTGCATTATCAGTCAAACACAAGAGCCAGAGGAGACTTGATTGTGGCGTTTTATCATTGTATATTGAATTATCGGGATTAATTTAAGGCATTTAGGCTTGTGTGTTTCCCCCGTCTCAGAAGTCTCCACTGTTCGTTAGCAATGATTAGGCTAAGTGGGTCATCCCACGGAGTTCTGTTATTCACTCACCCTCCCCATCTCTCCATAACATTAGCATCTTTTTCAACTTCTTAAACAAAGTTTGAAGAATGTAATGGAACAGAGTGATTCATTGAGGAGCGGCCACAGCACTATCTTAGAGCGAGAGACAGAGAAAGAGAGAGGGAGAGAGCAAAGAAGTGCGAGAGATGGAGTGAGAGAGAGAGGAGAGAGAGAGAGATGCAGAACAGAGAGGGTGATGAGTGAGAGAGATGCATAACAGAGAGGGTGATGAGAGAGAGATGCAGAACAGAGAGGGAGATGAGAGAGAGAGAAGCAGAACAGAGAGGGTGATGAGAGATGCAGAACAGAGAGGGTGGTGAAAGAGAGAGAGATGGAGAACAGAGAGGGAGATGAGAGCGAGAGACGCAGGACAGAGAGGGTGATGAGAGAGAGATGCAGAACAGAGAGGGAGATGAGAGAGAGAGAAGCAGAACAGAGAGGGTGATGAGAGATGCAGAACAGAGAGGGTGATGAGAGATGCAGAACAGAGAGGGTGATGAGAGAGAGAGATGCAGAACAGAGGGGGAGATGAGAGAGAGAGAAGCAGAACAGAGAGGGAGATGAGAGAGAGAGAAGCAGAACAGAGAGGGTGATGAGAGATGCAGAACAGAGAGGGTGATGAGAGAGAGAGATGCAGAACAGAGAGGGAGATGAGAGAGAGAGATGCAGAACAGCGAGGGTGATGAGAGATGCAGAACAGAGAGGGTGATGAAAGAGAGAGAGATGGAGAACAGAGAGGGTGATGAGAGCGAGAGACGCAGGACAGAGAGGGTGATGAGAGAGAGAGATGCAGAACAGAGAGGATGATGAGAGAGAGAGATGCAGAACAGAGAGGGTGATGAGAGCGAGAGACGCAGGACAGAGAGGGTGATGAGAGAGAGATGCAGAACAGAAAGGATGATGAGAGAGAGAGATGCAGAACAGAAAGGATGATGAGAGAGAGAGAGATGCAGAACAGAGAGGGTGATGAGAGAGAGATGCAGAACAGAGAGGATGATGAGAGAGCGAGAGAGATGCAGAACAGAGAGGATGATGAGAGAGAGAGATGCAGAACAGAGAGGGTGATGAGAGAGAGAGAGATGCAGAACAGAGAGGGTGATGAGAGAAAGATGCAGAACAGAGAGGATGATGAGAGAGAGAGATGCAGAACAGAGAGGGTGATGAGAAAGAGAGAGAGATGCAGAACAGAGAGGGTGATGAGAGAGAGAGAGATGCAGAACAGAGAGGGTGATGAGAGAGAGAGAGAGAGATGCAGAACAGAGAGGGTGATGAGAGAGAGAGAGATGCAGAACAGAGAGGGTGATGAGAGAGAGAGAGAGATGCAGAATAGAGAGGATGATGAGAGAGAGAGAGAGAGAGAGAGAGAGAGAGAGAGAGAGATGCAGAACAGAGAGGGTGATGAGAGAGAGAGAGAGAGAGAGAGAGAGATAGATGCCGAACAGAGAGGGTGATGAGAGAGAGAGAGATAGAGAGAGAGATGCAGAACAGAGAGGGTGATGAGAGAGAGAGAGATGCAGAAAAGAGAAGGTGATGAGAGAGAGAGAGATGCAGAACAGAGGGTGGTGAGAGAGAGAGAGATGCAGAACAGAGAGGGTGATGAGAGAGAGCGAGACTGAGAGAGAGAAAGAGAGATGCAGAACAGAGAGGGTGATGAGAGAGAGAGAGATGCAGAATAGAGAGGGTGATGAGTGCACTCAGAGGTCTGCAGGTCCTCTTTACATTCACCTTTATTTTTATATCTCTGTTTGTGTGGTGATTCAGAGAAGGCAGTCAGACTCCAGTCTATGTTATGACTATTGTAGTTATATGAACCATGGCTAAATGCAAGTCTTACTGACACAGAGGGGGTAATTATCCCAAACTATGGAAAAGTATGGCAACAGCTCGGCATCTGACCGTAAGGTGCTACAGAGGGTAGTGCAAACTGCCCAGTACATCACTGGGGCCAAGCTTCCTGCCATCCAGGACCTATATACTAGGCGGTGTCAGAAGAAAGCCCAACAATTGTCAAAGACTCCATCAACCCAAGTTATAGACATTTTTCTCTGCTACCGCACGGCAAGCTGTACCGGAGCGCCAAGTCTAGGACCAAAAGGCTCCTTAACAGCTTCTACCTCCAAGCCATAAGACGGCTGAACAATTAATCAAATGGCCACCGGACTATTTACATTGACACACCCCCCCTATTTGTTTTTGACACTTCTGCTACACTGTTTATAATCTATGCATACTCACTTCACCCCTACCTACATGTACAAATGACCTCGACTTACCTGTACCCCCGCACATTGACTCATGTACCAGTACCCCTTGTATATAGCCTCGTTATTGTTATTTTATTGTGTTACTTTTTACATATTTTTTTACTTTAGCTTGTCTTTCTTGAACTGCACTGTTGGTTAAGGGCTTGGAAGTAAGTGTTTCACGGTAAGGTCTGTTATGTTCGGCACATGTGACAAATAAAGGTTGACTGGATTTGAAGTGCCACAAAATGTACCCAAATACTCCAAACAGCAACCTTTAACCTTTTACACTCGTGGGAACTGGCCTAAATTTAAATGTTTCTTACAGAAGAACCCGATACATAACCATGGCAGTGTCGTGTCTTTGGCTTTGCCGGATTAATTGATAAGACATGCTATTCCATAAAATAATTTCTCCGTAATTAATATCACCTGATTGAGCTAATCATGTAAATGTAATTAACTAGAGAGTCAGGCACCACAAAATAATATTTATAGAGCTCTTATCTTCCGAATAAACTCTTAAAGAACTAGTAATTATTTTACATCCATAGCAGTCAACATTAATCTTCATCTTACTTCAGTCTCATCTGAAAGTTGTAAATTCTTGGTTATCTTCAAGAACCCTGGCTAACAATTTGAAACAGCAATACAAAATTGGGTTTAATTATTTATTTACTAAATACCTAACTAATCACACAGAATTCCCATACACAAAGAATGAATTATACCTGGATAATTCTTTACGTCATAGGAAAACATCCCTAGCGGGCGGAACAGATATGACAGCTTGTTACACCAAAGAAAATGGGCTGGGTTGAGTGAAAGAGCGGGAGACTGGAACAAAGGCGAAGCTGTGCTATCGTAAATACTGTATCTTATGCATTCTAAATTACCGCCCATTTGGAAAAGGAAAATGCAATGAATATTTACTCTGAGCTGCGCTTCAGTAGGTTGGTGGTAGATGGAAGAACGTGTTGCCAAACCGAGTCCTCTGTCCTTTGAAGAATGTCTATGGTGGTCACTTGGATAAGTTGTAGTAACATCGTTGTGTGGTAGATGGGATACTCTGTCTGTTCCTTCCTAACCTGCGTTTGCAGCTGCGGTCGCTAACTCAACGGCTAGGAGGTATCACTTCTGTCGTGAATAAGAGTTCAAAGTTCATACCATTTGCAACCATTTGAAACCATCATGCTGATGTTGGCTTCGTTCTGTAGTTTTATCTGAACCATTCTGACATAGGATCGTCATCCTACCTCATCGGAACAGAAAGTTATGTTGTCGTCAAGAGCTTATATAGGAAGGAAGAGGAGGGTGTGTTTGAAAAGTTTTATAGCCCTTGTCCCTTCACAGGGGAGGACCACTGATTGAGCAGCCCTAACTTATGAAAACCCACATCTCACATTTTAGAAGCTAAAATCACATTTCATCCCATCACAAATAATTTCATATTCCAACATTTAAATTGAACAACAATTCCATGTGAATCCGATAACTCTGATGTGTAGACTTTCCACTGTAGTGTTGATGTCATCTTATCATTGATGAGAATGTCTCAGATGACAACCGAACTGACATCATATTCATTAAGTACCACTGCATATGTTCAATTGTTCAGATTACCATAATATAGTTAATTTCCCCCCACATTCTGATGTTCCCAGAATCTCTATGTTAACCAAGGGGTTTTTAAATGTAACCTCAGTAGGTTTGAGAGAGGACAAAGGGGGGAAGAGGTATTTATGACTGTCATAAACCTACCCCACAGGCCAACGTCATGACATTAGCAATTGAAAGGGAACAGCTTGGAGATAATGGGACAATTATTAGATTATTAGACCAAAGGTGAGGACACAACAGACTCAATCCAGACATTATACTGTAATTCTCAGAACATTTCTTGATAACGAAATCTGAAAATACTCTGGATACATTCAGTAATGTTATACGAATATTCCTGGTAGAGGCAACATAAGACAAAGAAATGCCAAGGGTTTGAGTGAGAGGAGAGGCCAAAGTGTGCACAGTCATTTCAATGCACTTTTATGACTCAAAGTAAACAACAACTGTAATTATGTGAAGACAGGGACGCATCAAATCAAATCACATTTATTTATATAGGCCTTCGTTGTCACGTTCTGACCTCTATTTCCGTTGTTTTGTATTTATTTAGTATGGTCAGGGCGTGAGTTGGGTGGGCAGTCTATGTTTGTTTTTCTATGTTTTGGGGCATTTCTATGTTTTCGGCCTAGTATGGTTCTCAATCAGAGGCAGGTGTCATTAGTTGTCTCTGATTGAGAATCATACTTAGGTAGCCTGGGTTTTACTGTGTGTTTGTGGGTGATTGTTCCTGTCACTGTGTTTGTTGTCACAGGATAGGACTGTTTTGCGTTTTCACATTTCTTGTTTTTGTTAGTTTGTTCATGTGAAGTTATTTATTAAAAACATGAATCAAAACAACCACGCTGCGCTTTGGTCCGCCTCTCGTACAGACGAACGTCATTACATTCGTACATCAGCTGATATCTCAAAGTGCTGTACAGAAACCCAGCCTAAAACCCCAAACAGCAAGCAATGCAGGTGTAGAAGCACGGTGGCTAGGAAAAACTCCCTAGAAAGGCCAAAACCTAGGAAGAAACCTAGAGAGGAACCAGGCTATGTGGGGTGGCCAGTCCTCTTCTGGCTGTGCCGGGTGGAGATTATAACAGAACATGGCCAAGATGTTCAAATGTTCATAGATAACCAGCATGGTCCAATAATAAAAAGGCAGAACAGTTGAAACTGGAGCAGCAGCACGGCCAGGTGGACTGGGGACAGCAAGGAGTCATCATGTCAGGTAGTCCTGAGGCATGGTCCTAGGGCTCAGGTCCTCCGAGAGAGAGAAAGAAAGAGAGAAAGAGAGAATTAGAGAGAGCACACTTAAATTCACACAGGGCACCGAATAGGACAGGAGAAGTACTCCAGATATAACAAACTGACCCTAGCCCCCCGACACATAAACTACTGCAGCATAAATACTGGAGTCTGAGACAGGTTTTGTTCCAAACAAAACAACTACAAGTGTGCTTGCTCTAGTTCCTCAACGACACAGCTGTGAAGCGCAGCGCTAGAGCTCTGACGTAATGTATAGCATGTTACTGAACAGCCACTGTGTTCCAATTTAGGCACTTATCAGTGTCCAAATCTGTCATTTTCAACCTGAACACGGGTACGACTGTAAAGGGTTAAGTACGACCAAATGGGGTGGGAGGCCTGGTATGACTAAATCCCAAAGGGCCAATCCTTTGAACTTACATATAATTCTGTACACATGAGAGAAGTGTTATAGTCTCCCAATAGATCAAAGTCTTGTGTGTGTGTGTGTGTGTGTGTGTGTGTATGTGTGTGTGTGTGTGTGTGTGTGTGTGTCCACCATATGACTACTGTGCTTTCCTTGGCCCCACAGGAGGTTGTTTCATCCATGGTAATACTCATAGGGGAGTTTTGCTCTCCAGTCATTAGCCAGATCATTAGCACAGCAACTAATTGGTGCTTAATTGATCTGAGAGGTTTTCAGAGGTGTGAACCTCTGGGGGGTTGTGTTGTCGTGTGTTGTGGTGGTAGACTCTCAGGAGGATGAGGACATACTGTATTAAAACCTACAGTTGTCTGTGTTGAACCTGTTCAAAACGTATTTGTGGATTTGTGGCAAAACCACACTTTTTTCCTGTGTGGCTCAGTTGGTAGAGCATGGTGCTCACAACGCCAAGGATTGTGGGTTTGATTCCTGCTGGGACCATCCATAAGAGAAATGTATGCACACATGACTGTCAGTCGCTTTGAATAAAAGCATCTGCAAAGTGACATATAGTATTATTCATGAGTTGATGTTAATGAAGTTGCCCAAAACACTGATCTAAGGCCAGTTGGAGAGTGTAAGCCAAGCTGATTCTATACCTTCCTCTCACATCCTCCTCTTGCAAACCAGTGTTCTTCAGCACTGGACAGCTCCACCGGAGAGGGTGGACAGAAGAGGGGGAAAATGAGGGGAACGGACAGAAGACGTGAGCGGGAAGAGGAATGTGGATGAACAAGTAATGCTCATAATGGCACCCTCTTTCTTTCTTTCTTTCTTTCTCTCTCTCTTTCTCTCTCTCTCTCTCTTTTTTCACTTTCTCTCTTTTCACTTTCTCTCTTTCACTTTCTGTCTTTTTCACTTTCTCTTTTTCACTCTCTCTCTTTCTTTCTCTCTCGCTCTCTTTCTTTCTTTCTCTCTCTCTCTTTCTTTCTTTCTCTCTCGCTCTCTTTTTCACTCTCTCTCTTTCTTTCTCTCTCGCTCTCTTTCTTTCTTTCTCTCTGTCTCTCTTTCTTTCTTTCTCTCTTGCTCTCTTTTTCACTCTCTCTTTTTCACTCTATCCTTTTCACTCTATTTTTCACTCTCTCGCTCTCTTATTCACTCTCTTTCTCTCTCTCTCTCGCTCTTTCTTTCTCTCTCCTTTTCACTCTCTTTCTCTCTCTCTTGCTCTCTTTCTTTCTCTCTCTCACTTTTTCTCATTTCTCTCTCTCTCTCTGAATACATTACGTCTCAAACTCCTTTACAGTTTTTCTCAATTGCTAAAACACTAAAACCCATTGGCTGAACAAAATTCTCAATTGCCTGGACTCATTTAGCTAGTTATGCAATCTGTTGTCAATACCTTAAACCATTTCACATGGTAAAACACAATTTGCAGATCTCACTTAGACTTTTCAGCAAAACTCTAAACACATTCTCATTCTCAAAACACATTCTGCACTCTAATGCACATGTCATCTATACCGGTAAACACAAGTGACAAAAATCAAATACAAATAGAGAACACATGTCATTGATTGAACACAACCACTCAAAATTGATTTAACCTGTTTCAAATGATGCGACACGACTAATATAAGCCAGTTCAGAGAGCAAACAGGTCTCAAAAAGGAGAAAGTCTGAGAATGGATAGAAGAAACAATGTGAGAGGACAAGGACGAGTGCATATGCGAGGTGGGTGACGAGGAGGAAGAGGAGGAGGAGGGCAAGAAAGAGGAAGAGGATGACGAAGAGGAAGAGGAAGACAAAGAGTGGAAATATCTGATGAAATTCGAGCAACAATTATAGACCATGTTCTTGTCCATGGACTGACAATGAGGGAAGCAGGACTTAGAGTGCAACCCAATTTGAGCTGATTTTCTGTGTCCACCATAGTAAGGACATTCAGAGAAGAGAACAGGTACAGTATACTACTGTATTTTTGTAATTGCAAATTTACTGTACTACACTATATGCAGCCGTTTCAATAGACATTTGTAAAGTTAATCACTGTAAGTATTGTACTGCATGAATATGTTTTGCAACTGCACAACTACTTTTTGTAGAATTGCAATGCTGCCACATGCAGGTGGAAGGACAGCTATATTCACTCGGGAGCAAGAGGCCGTTATAGTTGGCATGGTCCTTCAAGATAATGCAATACGACTCAGAGAAATCCAGGAACGAGTGATACAAGACAACACACACTTCCAGGGAATCGACAGTGTGAGCATTTCCACAATTGACCGTGTCCTCCATCGTAACAGGATGTGAATGAAACAAGTATACAGAGTACCTTTTGAGCGCAACTCACCAAGGGTGAAAGAACTGCTAGCTCAGTATGTGCAAGTAAGTGTACATTCAGAAACATTTACTGTAATCCAGATTGTCTACAGTACTAACACATACTATGTGAATGACATTACTCTTCAGTACATACAATGTATGTGAATCAGAAGCCTAGTTGTACTCTACAGTATAGCACTGTCTCTGTACGACTTACAAAACCCTACATACAGTATATTGTATTTCTACAGAGACAATATTTGACTTGGAATCCTTGGACAGACCCCAGGAGTTCACCTTTATCGATGAAGCAGGCTATAATCCAACAAAGAGGAGAAGGAGAGGCTGAAACATGATTGGACGGCGGGCTATTGTTGAAGTCCCTGGTCAGCAACCATGGTGTTCTACATCACCATGTTACACTCGGGCCATATAACACCTAGCACCTTCTAAGATGTATTGCCAATCTAAGATATATTTTATTTGAGCAGCAGGTTCAAGAGCAGCAGGGTCAAGAGCTAAATGAGAATCCCATTCCCACCTATGTGATAGTGTGGGACAATGTCAGTTTCCACCGAGCTGCTCAGGTAAGGGAATGGTTTAACATTAATGGGCAGTTTATGAACTTGTACCTCCCTCCATACTCACCTTTCCTGAATCCGATTGAGGAGTTTTTCTCCTCTTGGAGATGGAAAGTGTATGATAGACAACCCTACACCAGAGTAAATCTGCTGCAAGCCATGGATTTAGCCTGTGGTGATATAGGTGAGGAATCATGTCAGGGCTGGATACGGCACACAAGAGGCTTCTTCCCCCGTTGCCTCAGGAGGGACATTATTGCTTGTGATGTCGACGAAGTGCTCTGGCCTGACCCAGCCCAAAGATAAGAAGAAGCACATTGATCACATGTTTACTCCTTAGATTTTTGTCCCTTTTAGTATTGTATACTGTAGTGAAGTGCATTGTAGGCTGTATACTGTACAATGGACAAATTGTATGGCCCTGAACATTGTGCTTTCCATTAATTAACAGTACTGACTGCTCAATAGATTGACTGGTTGCAAGTTCATATCAACAAAGAACAAGAATGACAGTATCACAGAGACAAAAGATACGTTTGTGAGATGCAGTGTACAGTACTGTAAAAATAGGGGTACAAGGAGGAGGAAGAACAAAAAACAAAATTGCAAGGAGCAAAGCAGAGTAGTAATTTCTGATCAATTTTGAGCTACTATGATAGAACATGTTTTCATTCATCAAAAGACAATGACGGAAAAAGATGAATATTTTTTTTGATACAAAATTTACTTCTCCCTGAGAATTGTATGTTTTGAACAATGTGTTTTCTATTTTTAGGTGTATTGTTTACTGACTGCTTGAGAGTGTATATCATTTTGATCACTTTTTTTATGATTTGAGAGCAGTGTTTGATTTTGAACACAGGTAAAGCTGAGGTTATGTAAATAGTCAGAGGTTATGTAAATAGTGCTTGAAGATTAGGTTTTGTGTTTAATGTTTTCAGGAAAGGGAGCGAGGTTTCAGAAATTGTGTTTTAGCAATTGAGAAAAAGTGTAATCTTTCTTACCCAACAGAACAGTTCAGGTTTTTCGACGGCAAAAAGGCTTTTATGTCTCTCTTGCTTCCAATTCTTGTTATATTTCTGTGTTTATATGTGCTTTTTACCGTCATATCTCAACCCCCTTTTAGGAGGTGATTGGGGTTAAACAAGAGAGGAAGTGTGTGAGAGAGCAGAGGGAGAGAGCGAGGGTCCTCTGAGAGAGCGAGACAGAGAGCAGAGAGAGAGAGAGAGCAGAGGGAGAGAGTGAGGGTCCTCTGAGAGAGACAGAGAGCAGAGAGAGAGAGAGAGAGAGAGAAGGAAATATATATAGAGGGAAATATACAGACATCGAGGGGGAGAGAGAGAGAGAGAGAGAGAGAGACATGGATAGGGAGAAAAGGAGAGAGATATAGGGAGATTGAGAGATAGGGAAATGGTGAGAGAGAAATAGACAGTGACAGAGGCCAAGACAGAGACAGAGAGAAACAAACAGACAGAGACAGAGAGACAGAGAGAAAAAGAGAGACAGAGAGAAACAGACAGAGAGGAACCAAGACTTCACAAAATGGGACAAACACCAAATTGAGACTGCATGCAGGATTCTGCAAAAGTATCCTCTGTGTACAACATAGAACACCAAATACTGCATGCAGAGCAGAATTAGGCCAATACCCACTAATGATCAAAATCCAGAAAAGAGACGTTAAGGGGACCTAAAAGGAAGCGATTCCCAAACCTTCCATAACAAAGCCCTCACCTACAGAGAGATGAACCTGGAGAAGAGTCCCCTAAGCAAGTTGGTCCTAGGGCTCTGTTCACAAACACAAACAAACCCCACAGAGCCCCAGGACAGCAGCACAATTAGACCCAAACAAATCATGAGAAAACAAAAAAATAATTACTTGACACATTGGAAAGAATTAACAAAAAAACAGAGCAAACTAGAATGCTATTTGGCCCTACACAGAGAGTACACAGTGGCAGAATACCTGACCACTGTGACTGACCCAAACTTAAGGAAAGCTTTGACTGTACAGACTGTACAGACTGTACAGACTCATGTACAGACTCAGTGACCATAGCCTTGCTATTGAGAAAGGCCGCCGTAGGCAGACATGGCTGTCAAGAGAAGACAGGCTATGTGCTCACTGCCCACAAAATGAGGTGGAAACTGAGCTGCACTTCCTAACCTCCTGCCCAATGTATGACCATATTAGAGACACATATTTCCCTCAGATTACACAGATCCACAAAGAATTCGAAAACAAATCCAATTTCGATAAACTCCCATATCTATTGGGTGAAATTCCACAGTGTGCCATCACAGCAGCAATATTTGTGACCTGTTGCCACGAGAAAAGGGCAACCAGTGAAGAACAAACACCATTGTAAATACAACCCATATTTATGCTTATTTATTTTATCTTGTGTCCTTTAACCATTTGTACATTGTTAAAACACTGTATATATATAATATGACATTTATAATGTCTTTATTGTTTTGAAACTTCTGTATGTGTAATGTTTACTGTTAATTTTTATTGTTTATTCCACTTTATATATTCACTTTATATATTATCTACCTCACTTGCTTTGGCAATGTTAACACATGTTTCCCATGCCAATAAATCCCTTGAATTTAATTGAATTGAGAGAGAAAAAATATACAGCAACAGAGAGACAGAGAGAGAGACCGAGAGAGAGAAATAGACAGAGGGGATGAGAAAAGGACAGACAGAGAGAAAACAATGCATCCAGGGCACAATTAGGCCAATATCCACTAATAATAAAAACTCAAAAAACAGAAATTAAGTTTTGTAAACATCTAAAATACAGTGACCCACTCTCATATTACCTATTACCTATTACTATTACATTACCAAGCCCTGCAATGCCAAGAGCTGAGCAAAGAAAAGAGTCCCCTCATCCAGCTGGTCCTGGGGCTGAGTTCACAAACTTGTTCTACTAACACACTGAAGCCTCAGGACCAGAACATCCAATCAATCAGAATAAACAAAATGACAACACAGTCAAAACAAAACTACATTGCTTATTGGGAAACACAAGCACAAAGCAAAATGCAGTGCTATCTGGCCCTACATCGACAGTACACCGTGGCTAACTATTTGACCATGGTTACTGATCAAAACCTTAGAAAAACCTGGAAAAAGTACAGGCTCAGTGAGCACAGCCTTGCCATTGAGAAGGGTAGACACAGGAAAACCTGGCTCCCTGTAGAGGAAAGGCTGTGCAACCACTGCACAACAGCAGAACCTGAGACAGAGCTGCATTTCCTGACAAAATGAAAAAATAGAAAACAATTTGAAACCCTTACTCAAGGTTTCAAAGACCTCTCTGATGAGAGTAGGCTACCCGTCCTGTTTGGGGAGGACGCAGAGAGCTGTGGGTTGGCAGCGCACTACATCGCTGCCTGGCATAAGATGAGGGACAGTGTCTGACAGACCAATCAACCTGCACATGTCTTCTACTGTATGCTTATTGTTATTGTTCAATGTATGGTTATTTTGACCCTTTGTTATTGTTGTTACTGTTGTCCCGTTGACAGTTTTGATTCTTATTATTTTCATATTGTAAATATCCAAAATAACTTAGGCAATATGTACATTGTTACGTCATGTCAATAAATCTAATTGAATTGAGAGAGAGAAACAGACAGAGAGAGTGAGATAGAGAGAGAGAGAGAGAGAGAGAGAGTGAAATAGGCAGAGAGAGAAGGAGAAGGAAATAGACAGAGAGTGAGATAGAGAGAGAGAGAGAGAGAGAGAGAGAGAGAGAGAGAGAGAGAGAGAGAGAGAGTTTGAGTAAAAAAAATAAATCTTTATTGGGTCTGGGAACACACAACACAATAAACACTCAAACAAAACCATAGTTACACATCAATTAAAAACACAACATCAAATCTTCCTCCACGGTAACTAAACACAACAACTTCTGTAGACCCAATATGCTCATAAACAGCCCAATGTTATTAACCAGTTTGTAATAGGAAAACTCAACCCTCAGTCTCGCTGCCAACATCCCCTCCAGCATGCCCACCACACCCACAGACCCCTGTCCCCGAATACTGTTCTTTCATGTCTTCCAGATTGCTAATTTAGCTGCCCCTGATACAAAGTTAAGTAAGACAACTACAGCCCCTCGACTAAACCTGGACTTTGGTCCAACAATAAACCGTTGGGAAGAGAAAACTTCTCCCAGAGTTGAGAACCAACTAGTGATCAGGTCAATCATCCCCACCAACCTGGGACACTGTCAGAACAGATGTGCCAGAGTTTTATACTCAGCACAGAATGGACACCCCTTCCCAACAGTAGGGTCCAGGTGTTCCAGATGCATGTTGGTGGCTATAGCTCCGTGTATTATCCTGCACTGGAGGTCAGCTGTCCTCAAATCAAATCAAATCAAATGTATTTGTCACATACACATGGTTAGCAAATGCTTGTGCTTCTAGTTCCGACATTGCAGTAATAACCTACGAGTAATCTAACCTAACAATTCCAAAACTACTACCTTATACACACAAGTGTAAAGGGATAAACAATATGTACATAAAGATATGTGAATGAGTAATGGTACAGAACGGCATAGGCAAGATACAGTAGATGGTATCGAGTACAGTATATACATATGAGATGAGTAATGTAGGGTATGTAAACAAAGTGGCATAGTTTAAAGTGGCTAGTGATACATGTATTACTTAAAGATGGCAAGATGCAGTAGATGATATAGAGTACAGTATATACATATACATATGATATGAGTAATGCAGTGTATGTAAACATTATATTAAGTAGCATTGTTTAAAGTGGCTAGTGATATATTTGACATCAATTTCCATCAATTCCCATTATTAATGTGGCTGGAGTTGAGTCAGTGTGTTGGCAGCAGCCACTCAATGTTAGTGGTGGCTGTTTAACAGTCTGATGGCCTTGAGATAGAAGCTGTTTTTCAGTCTCTCGTTCCCTGCTTTGATGCACCTGTACTGACCTCGCCTTCTGGATGATAGCGGGGTGAACAGGCAGTGGCTCGGGTGGTTGTTGTCCTTGATGATCTTCATGACCTTCCTGTGACATCGGGTGGTGTAGGTGTTCTGGAGGGCAGGTAGTTTGCCCCCGGTGATGCGTTGTGCAGACCTCACTACCCTCTGGAGAGCCTTACGGTTGTGGGCGGAGCAGTTGCCGGACCAGGCGGTGATACAGCCCGACAGGATGCTCTCGATTGTGCATCTGTAGAAGTTTGTGAGTGCTTTTGGTGACAAGCCGAATTTCTTCAGCCTCCTGAGGTTGAAGAGGCGCTGCTGCGCCTTCTTCACAACACTGTCTGTGTGGGTGGACCAATTAAGTTTGTCTGTGATGTGTATGCCGAGGAACTTAAAACTTACTACCCTCTCCACTAATGTCCCATCGATGTGGACAGGGGGGTGCTCCCTCTGCTGTTTCCTGAAGTCCACAATCATCTCCTTAGTTTTGTTGACGTTGAGTGTGAGGTTATTTTCCTGACACCACACTCTGAGGGCCCTCACCTCCTCCCTGTAGGCTGTCTCGTCGTTGTTGGTAATCAAGCCTACCACTGTAGTGTCGTCCGCAAACTTGATGATTGAGTTGGAGGCGTGCATGGCCACGCAGTCGTGGGTGAACAGGGAGTACAGGAGAGGGCTCTGAACGCACCCTTGTGAGGCCCCAGTGTTGAGGATCAGCGGGGTGATGCAATTGATATGCTGATACAATTTAGGGAGTCTTGTTTTCAGATTAGCCTTGTTAAAATCCCCAGCTACAATGAATGCAGCCTCAGGATATGTGGTTTCCAGTTTGCAAAGAGTCAAATAAAGTTCGTTCAGACACATCGATGTGTCTGCTGTGATTATAATCGAAGAGAATTCCCTTGGTAGATAATGCGGTCGACATTTTATTGTGAGGAATTCTAAATCAGGTGAACAGAAGGACTTGAGTTCCTGTATGTTGTTGTGACCACACCACGTCCTCCCCACGTCCTCCTCTAATGTCCCCGCCGCAGCACCAACCTTCAGTGCAGGGAACACATCATCCAGACCCTCCGTCCACCGATCAGAGTTGGAAGTATCAGTCACATACTGCCGATGAAGTACTGGCAAGGAAACGCAGACCTCAGCTATGATCTTCCTCAGTCGGTGAGATGTGTAACGATCCTCTTCCTGTAAATGACTGGACCAAAGCGCAGCGTGGTACGTGTTCATGACACGTGAACAAAAATAACATAGAGGAAAACAAACAGTTCTGCAAGGAAACTAAACTATACAGAAAACAACTACCCACAAAAACCATGTGGGCAAAAGCTACCTAAGTATGGTTCCCAATCAACGATAGAGACAATGATAGACAGCTGTCCCTGATTGAGAACCATACCTGGCCAAAACAAAGAAATTCAAAAACATAGAAAAAAGAACATAGAATGCCCACCCAAATCACACCCTGACCAAACCAAAATAGAGACATTAAAAGCTCTAAGGTCAGGGCGTGACAGTACCCCCCCCCCCCCCCCCCAAAGGTGTGGACTCTGGCCGCAAAACCTGAGCCTATAGGGGAGGGTCTGGGTGGGCATTTCTCCGCGGTAGCGGCTCTGGTAAGGGACGTAGACCCCGCTCCACCTCTGGCTTGGACCACTTAGGTGGCGCCTCTAGAGCGGGGACCCTCGCTGCCGACCCTGGACTGGGGACTCTCGTAGCGGGCCCCAGACTGAAGGGCACCTCTGGAAGCTCCGGACTGAAGGGCGCCTCTGGAAGCTCCAGACTGAAGGGCGTCGCTGGAGGGTCCGGACTGGAGGGCGACTCTGGAGGGAGGAGACGCAGAGACAGCCTGGTGCGTGGGGCTGCCACAGGGCACACCAGGCTGGGGAGACCTACAGGAGGCCTGGTGTGTAGAGGAGGCACCGGATGAACCGGGCTGTGGGGGAGCACTGTAGATCTGGTGCTTAACACTCGCACCTCTCCATTAGGCTCAATGCCCACTTTAGCCCGGCACGGGCAGAGCGCAGGCATAGCACGAACTGAACCGTCCCAGCGCCCGGGAGACACAGTACGCAGCCTGGGCCGAAACAGCGCACCGGAGACCAAATGCTCTGAGCTGGCACAAGCCGCCCTGGCTGGATGCCCACTCTCGCGTGGCACTTGCGGGGGGCTGCCATGTAGTGCTCCGGGCTATGAGCACGCACTGGATACACCGTGCGCTTCTCAGCATAACACGGTGCCTGACCAGTACCATGCTGCTTCCGGTAAGCACGGGGAGTTGGCTCAGGTCTATCGGCAAAAATGTTTTTGGGGGCTGCCTCTCATGCCTGCTGCGCTGCCTTGCCTCATGTTGCCGCCTCTCAGCTTTAGCTGCCTCCAGTTCTTCTTGCGGGCGGCAATATTCCCCAGCCTGTTTGCAGGGTCCCTGTCCGTCCAATATCTCCTCCCATGTCCAGGAGTCCTGAAGTCTCTGCTCCTCCATACCACGCTGCTTGGTCCGCTGGTGGTGGGTAGTTCTGTAACAATTCTCTTCCTGCAAATGACTGGACCAAAGCGCAGATGGTACGTGTTCATGATATTTTATTAAATCAGAACACTTGAACAAAAATAACAAAGAGGAAAACGAACAGCTCTGTAAGGAAACTAAACTATACAGAAAACAACTACCCACAAAAACCATGTGGGCAAAAGCTACCTAAGTATGGTTCCCAATCAGAGACAACGATAGACAGCTGTCCCTGATTGAGAACCATACCCGGCCAAAACAAAGAAATACAAAAACATAGAAAAAAGAACATAGAATGCCCATCCAAATCACACCCTGACCAAACCAAAATAGGTCAGGGCGTGACAAGATGATCAGATCCGTGCTCTTTCTCCCAGGCATGAACGCTGGCTGGCTGAACACACAGCACGGGTCTGGAAGACAGTGATATAAAACAGAGGCTCTTCAAATAACAACATCCCTGGTGGCGTGCCGGCCTTACGGGACATGTTGAAAACTCTCCAATCCTGCATAACAGACAGAAAAATGTCAGGCCAGACAAGCCAACCCCCTCTAGCTTTAAGAGGAAAGGTGCTTGTCTTAGCCCAAACAGCTTGCTCTTCTCATCAATATGTAGGCTGCATCGACCTAGCTACTACCTTCACTGTACAACAGTCTCTGGGCTGCTAGAACCTTCACTGTACAACAGTCTCTGGGCTGCTTTAACCTTCACTGTACAACAGTCTCTGTGCTGCTTGAACCTTCACTGTACAACAGTCTCTGTGCTGCTTGAACCTTCACTGTACAACAGTCGCTGGGCTGCTTGAACCTTCACTGTACAACAGTCTCTTGGCTGCTTGAACCTTCACTGTACAGCAGTCTCTGGGCTGCTTGAACCTTCACTGTACAACAGTCTCTGGGCTGCTTGAAGCCGGAAAGCCATGATCCTAGAAGAAATGTCCAACAAGCCTTGCCCACCCTCATGCAGCGGCAGGTTTAATCCAATGTTGTCCAGACCAAAATAAATTGAAAAGGGTCCTCTGAAGCTGTTGTATCAAGCCCCCCGGCTGTAAAATCATTAGTCTGTGCCACAGGATAGAGGTGGCTAGGTTATTGGCACCAGCACCCTTCCCCTATAAGACAGCTGGGGTAGCACCCATTTCCACCTAGACAATCTGGCACACACCTTCTCCACTACACCCTCCCAGATCTTTTTTTGAAAGACATTGGAGCTTAGAAAAAAAAACAAAGTCTTCATTCAATCTAATAAAATAATAAAACTGTCAGGTCATCTGCATACTCAGACAGTGCTGTCGTAGGATCCTTCATAACCACTGGCTCAGAGAAACCAGTAAGCCTCACTCTTAAAAAACAAAGCATTGGTTCAATTGCCAGACAATATAACTGTCCTGAAATTGGGCATCCTTGCCTAATACAACTAAGGGGATGGGGCAGCTCAAACCACCCTCCACTTTCACCATACATGAGGCCCCAGTATACAGTAAACTCATCGAGGACAAAAAAAACATCCCCAAACCCAAAGGCTTTCATTGTTTTGAACAAGTACTGGTGGTCCACACGGTCAGCCTTCTCCTGATCCAATGAAAGTAAACCAAACATTCATATCAGACAGTTTACAAATGTCTAAAACTTATTTTCCCCAATTTCATGGTATCCAATTGTTAGTAGCTACTATCTTGTCTCATCACTACAACTCCCGTACGGGCTCGGGAGAGACGAAGGTTGAAAGTCATGCGTTCTCCGATACACAACCCAACCAAGCCGCACTGCTTCTTAACACAGCGCGCATCCAACCCAATGTTTCCTCCGCACCAATGTGCGACAAGGATATCCCTACCGGCCAAGCCCTCCCTAACCCGGACGACGCTAGGCCAATTGTGTGTCGCCCCCCGGACCTCACAGGTCGCGGCCGGTTACGACAGAGACTGGGCGAGAACCCAGAGTCTCTGGTGGTACAGCGCCCTTAACCACTGTGCCACCCAGGAGGCCCTCCCAGATATTGTTTCAACCTGTTTGAGAGACACTCAGATATAATTGTATATTCTGCACACAGCAATGCAACAGGTCGGCAGTTTTTTTAAAAGAGCCCAATTGTCAATTTTTGGCAACAATAGACCCCCAAAGTGCTTATAGAACTCAGTTTGCGTTGGGTCGACAGTCCTAGTGGTTAACCTCTTAAAAAAGCGCTAGGAGCATCCATATCATTTAAGGTAGCAAAGCGAGACCTAACCAAGGCACCCTTCACTCTTTCATGTAAAAAATGTACAGACATGAATTTATCTTGTCCATAAATTCATGACTAGTCTGGGGTCATTCTGAGTGAGCAACTTCAATTCCATAGATTTTGTCCTCTTCAAGGGCCCTGATAGTCTCTTAAACTTCAATACTAGACAGAGCAGTATACTGTTGACAAAACAGACGTATTTGGGCTTTCCCAACCTTCCCCCATTGTCTCAAGGACTCCAAATGCCATTTAAAAACCCTCCATTTGTCCCAAAAAAACAAAAACATATCACATTACATGGCGACATGTAATAACTTAACATTAAAATACCAATAAGGTGACGACAACCTTTGTGGACAGGACAGGTGAATATCAACAGTAACAATATGGAAAAACCCACAGGAGTAATGTCACACCTTTCAAACCTACTACAGTAGTGATCAGATACAAACAACCTGTCTAACCTTCCAACCATACTACAGTAGTGATTAGATACAAACAACCTGTCTAACCTTCCAACCCTACTACAGTAGTGATCAGATACATACAACCTGTCTAACCTTCCAACCCTACTACAGTAGTGATCAGATACAAACAACCTGTCTAACCTTCCAACCCTACTACAGTAGTGATCAGATACATACAAATCAAACCAAAATCAATAAAATCGAATATTTTTATATAGCCCTTCTTACATCAGCTGATATCTCAAAGTGCTGTACAGAAACCAAGCCTAAAACCCCAAACAGTAAGCAATGCAGGTGTAGAAGCACGGTGGCTAGGAAAAACTACATAGAAAGGCCAAAACCTAATGGACATAGTAGAGGACACATCTCCTCTACTACCTGGGTGACTAGATCCACCTGAACCCCCTCCTGTACCCCATCACTCATAATGGACATCTCCTCTACTACCTGGGTGACTAGATCCTACTGAACCCCCTCCTGTACCCCATCACTCATAATGGACATCTCCTCTACTACCTGGGAGATTAGATCCACCTGAACCCCCTCCTGTACCCCATCACTCATAATGGACATCTCCTCTACTACCTGGCTGACTAGATCCTACTGAACCCCCTCCTGTACCCCATCACTCATAATGGTTATCTCCTCACCAGTCTGGGAAAATGGTTCCCCAGATCTGTCCTTACCTCCTACAACAATACGTTTCTGCTGCACATCAGAAACTATGTTCCCCTCTGGTACAAGCTGCAACTCAGTACCCTCAACTCAGTACCCTCAACACACACGTGTTCCTCAGCAACAGGTGCTTGTGGCTGCTCTACCACTGTCGGCCCACCTCTCCCTTCATCAGTGGGCCCAGGCGTTACGAGGAACACCTGCGCCCCTCCCTCTGCCTTCTCCCTTTTCGGGCAAGCATGTCGCTTATGGCCAACATTCCTATACTCCAAACACTTTTGACTACTCATACTAGCATGAGCCTTATTCAGTCTGTTGTCATACTTGACTTTAAACAAACTCCGAAGTCTGCTCCGGTGAGTCCAAAACATAAACACCTGTCACAGAAACGTCATATCCTGTTTCAGAGCTGGGTGTTTGTTCATCCGCGACGCAAAAGCAACATTTTCATAGCCTACCTTCTCTCCTATGGTGACCAGAAACTCCTCCACAGTGACAGTAGCTTCAGTAACACACCTAAATCCGTGTTGAAGTGACAGTGACCCCATGTGGGTCACCATCCCCACCAAAACCAGGGCAATTCCAACAAGAAATAAAATATACCTAATTCTACCACTGAAGAACCCTTAATCATGCATAGAACAAGGAAACCACAAAGAGAAGGAAACAAAAAGAAAATACAGGTGATCTAACTCCAGACACCACTTGTACTAGCTCATACAATTCCCAGCATGCAGAGAGAGAGAGAGCGAGAGAGCGAGAGAGCGAGAGAGCGAGAGAGCGAGAGAGCGAGAGAGCGAGAGAGCGAGAGGGTTTTCTAGGTGAGAAAGAGAGTCGGACCAAAATGCTGCGTGTAGATTGCGATCCATGTTTAATAAACAAACGTAAAACACGAATCGATACAACCACTACAAAACAAACATAATGAACGTAACGAAAATCGAAACAGCCTTATCTGGTGAACAACACAGAGACAGGAACAATCACCAACAAACACACAGTGAAACCCAGGCTACCTAAATATGGTTCCCAATCAGAGACAATGACTAACACCTGCCTCTGATTGAGAACCATATCAGGCTGGACATAGAAATAGACAAACTAGACAATGAAACATAGAATGCCCACTCAGCTCACACCCTGACCAACCAAAACATATAAATATACAAAGTAAACTATGGTCAGGGTGTGACAGTACCCCCCCCCCCCCCCCCCCCTCCAAGGTGCGGACTCCGGCAGCAAAACCTGAACCTATAGGGGAGGGTCTGGGTGGGCATCTGTCCGCGGTGGCGGCTCTGGTGCTGGACGTGGCCCCCACTTCACCTTAGTCTTCCCCCACCTTGTCCTCTTCCGTGGCCTCCTCACCATGGCAACTCTTCTCAATGGACAGAGGGGCGGCAGCTCGGGACAGAGGGGCGGAAGCTCTGGACAGAGGGGCAGAAGCTCTGGACAGAGGGGCAGAAGCTCTGGACAGAGGGGCAGAAGCTCTGGACAGAGGGGCAGAAGCTCTGGACAGAGGGGCAGAAGCTCCTGGCTGACTGGCGGCCCCTGGCTGACTGGCAGATCTGGAAGAGTCTGGTTGACTGGCAGATCTGGAAGAGTCTGGTTGACTGGCAGATCTGGAAGAGTCTGGTTGACTGGCAGATCTGGAAGAGTCTGGTTGACTGGCAGATCTGGAAGAGTCTGGTTGACTGGCAGATCTGGAAGAGTCTGGTTGACTGGCAGATCTGGAAGAGTCTGACTGACTGGCGGCACTGGCGGCCCCTGGCGGCACTGGCGGCCCCTGGCTGACTGGCGGCCCCTGGCTGACTGGCAGATCTGGAAGAATCTGGTTGACTGGCAGATCTGGAAGAGTCTGGTTGACTGGCAGATCTGGAAGAGTCTGGTTGACTGGCAGATCTGGAAGAGTCTGGTTGACTGGCAGATCTGGAAGAGTCTGGTTGACTGGCAGATCTGGAAGAGTCTGGTTGACTGGCAGATCTGGAAGAGTCTGGTTGACTGGCAGATCTGGAAGAGTCTGGTTGACTGGCAGATCTGGAAGAATCTGGTTGACTGGCAGATCTGGAAGAGTCTGGTTGACTGGCAGATCTGGAAGAGTCTGGTTGACTGGCAGATCTGGAAGAGTCTGGTTGACTGGCAGATCTGGAAGAGTCTGGTTGACTGGCAGATCTGGAAGAGTCTGGTTGACTGGCAGATCTGGAAGAGTCTGGCTGACTGGCAGTTCTGGCTGCTCCATGCAGACTGGCAGCTCTGGCTGCTCCATGCAGACTGGCAGCTCTGGCGGCTCCACGCAGACTCGCAGCTCTGGCGGCTCCATGCAGACTGGCAGCTCTGGCGGCTCCATGCAGACTGGCAGCTCTGGCGGCTCCATACAGACTGGCAGCTCTGGCGGCTCCATGCAGACTGGCAGCTCTGGCGGCATCCTGCAGACTGCCAGCTCTGGCGGCATCCTGCAGACTGCCAGCTCTGGCGGCATCCTGCAGACTGCCAGCTCTGGCGGCATCCTGCAGACTGGCAGCTCTGGCGGCTCCATGCAGACTGGCAGCTCTGGCGGCTCCATGCAGACTGGCAGCTCCGGCGGCTCCATGCAGACTGGCAGCTCCGGCGGCTCCATGCAGACTGGCAGCTCTGGCGGCTCCATGCAGACTGGCAGCTCTGGCGGCTCCATGCAGACTGGCAGCTCTGGCGGCTCCATGCAGACTGGCAGCTCTGGCGGCTCCATGCAGACTGGCAGCTCTGGCGGCTCCATGCAGACTGGCAGCTTTGGCAGCATCCTGCAGACTGACAGCTCCTTGCAGACTGGCAGCTCTATGCAGACTGGCAGCTCCTTGCAGACTGGCAGCTCCTTGCAGACTGGCAGCTCCTTGCAGACTGGCAGCTCCTTGCAGACTGGCAGCTCCTTGCAGACTGGCAGTTCTGAACAGGCGGGAGACTCCGGCAGCGCTGTAGAGGCGGAAAGCTCTTGCAGCGCTAAACAGGCCGCCTCCTCATACCAGCGCCTCTCCGCTTTCGCCGCCTCCAGTTCTTCTTTGGGGCGGCGATATTCTCCTGGATGAGCCCAGGGTCCTCTTCCTTCCAATTCCTCCAAATAATGCAGCCTCTCCCACTGCTGCTGCTGCTGTTGCTGTTGCTTGTTACCACGCCACTTGGTCCTGTTGTGGTGGGTGATTCTGTCACGGTTTTCTAGGTGAGAAAGAGAGTCGGACCAAAATGCTGCGTGTAGATTGCGATCCATGTTTAATAAACAAACGTAAAACATGAATCGATACAACCACTACGAAACAAAGAACATAATGAACGTAACGAAACCCAAAACAGCCCTATCTGGTGAACAACACAGAGACAGGAAAAATCACCCACAAACACACAGTGAAACCAAGGCTACCTAAATATGGTTCCCAATCAGAGACAATGACTAACACCTGCCTCTGATTGAGAACCATATCAGGCCGGTCATAGAAATAGACAAACTAGACAATGAAACATAGAATGCCCACTCAGCTCACACCCTGACCAACCAAAACATAGAAATATACAAAGTAAACTATGGTCAGGGTGTGACAGAGAGAGAGAGAGAGAGAGAGAGAGAGAGAGAGAGATTATTTTAAAACCAAACCAATCAACATATAACCCTCACTTTAGACTCTGGAGGTTCTAACTTAATAAGGCTCAATTTATATCTAAATGGTTGTTATGGATACACTATATTGGCACTACTTTTTAATTGTCTTAATTCGTGTTTAAGCGACTTAAAATAACTGTTTCTCACATACCAGATTAAAGCAGCCATTCACATCTAACACAAAGTGAAGAGCACATTGGAAATCTACATTCTCCTACACTGTTTTAGTGCTGTGCCGTACATAATCATAAACATGATACGCATGGTAGGCATGGAAAACCAGTGTACCCAGCATGGCCTTATCCTATCTGCCACTTTTGCTACACCCCCGTCCCTCCAATTTACTATATCTCTCCTTTCCCTGTCATTTTGCGATGAGAACTCACCGTTCACTATTCATGAAGTGCAGCGTAATTATACTAGTTAAAAAGTAAGGAGGCATCTTCGTAATAAAAGGTTGTCTAGTATTGCATAACTAAGTGTATCTCGCGCTGAGCCGAGGTTGGCTTCAGCCTGGGCTTCTCATGATGAGATCCTGTCTGGACAGACAGAGAACAACACAGTAGAGGGAGACAGACAGAGAACAACACAGTAGAGGGAGACAGACAGAGAACAACACAGTAGAGGGAGACAGACATAGAACAACACAGTAGTGGGAGTCAGACAGAGAACAACACAGTAGAGGGAGACAGACAGAGAACAACACAGTAGAGAGAGACAGACAGAAAACAGCACAGTAGAGGGAGACACACAGAGAACAACACCGTAGAGGGAGACTGACAGAGAACAACACAGTAGAGGGAGACACACAGAGAACAACACCGTAGAGGGAGACTGACAGAGAACAACACAGTAGAGGGAGACAGACAGAGAACAACACAGTATAGGGAGACAGACAGAGAACTACGCAGTAGAGAGACGGACAGAAAACAACACAGTAGAGGGAGACAGACAGAGAATAACACAGTAGAGGGAGACAGACAGAGAACAACACAGAAGAGGGAGACAGACAGAGAACAACACAGTAGAGGGAGACAGACAGAGAACAACACAGTATAGGGAGACAGACAGAGAATAACACAGTAGAGGGAGACAGACAGAGAACAACACCGTATAGGGAGACAGACAGAGAACAACACAGTAGAGGGAGACAGACAGAGAACAACACAGTATAGGGAGAGAGACAGAGAACAACACAGAGAACAATGACAGAGGAGCCCTGCTTTCTAGAGTCATACAGTTAAGGCAATAGCAGTCACTGGGAGCTCTGTCTCTGTGTGTGTGTGCATGTGTGTGGTTCCTGTGTATACATGTTTGCATGTGTGTGTGTGTTTGCTTACATGTGTGTGTGTATGTGTGTGTGTTTTGGGGTGCATGCATGCGTGTGTGTTCGTGTGTGTGTGTGCGTCAGGCAGAGTGATATAGCTGAGGCTAAGCGTTGTCATCGGGAGCGTTTCATGTCTGAGCCGAGGGAAGATCTGTGGGCTCTCTGTCTAAGTTCTCTCAGTCCCTTTGATTATCGATGGAGCCCACGGTCGTCTTTGTAGCAACGGGGAAAACCAGCATCCTCAGCCCAGTCACAAGACAAGGCAGCATGCGTTGTCCTCTCCATTTGTAGGACAGGATTGTGTGGGCCATCTTCATGTGTGACTCAAACTAGGCCCTGTGTTTTTGCCAGCCAGCCTGTCAATGTCAACGACAAGGGTCGAAAGCCGTCGTCACTTCAAATCTTCTCTTCTTTCTCCCCGTTCTTCCAGGTTGTTCTGCAAGCAGACATTGTTATGTGGGGTTCTTCTTGATAAAGATCTCTGCCGACGATGTCATCTCTACAAGGCTGACAAATAGTTTTTATATAAGCTGATTATGCTCTGACACAGTTTGACAACAGTTTATATGAAGATTGGAGAGGCATTAGTTATTGTGAAGTATGTTGTCCTTTCTCTGTATGATTCAACAGCGCCTCAAATATCCTCAAACTAACTTTTATACAAGACTAACCTTATCAAGTGGCATTGCAATACAAAGTGATAACGATTAGTGGGGGTTCTTTCTGTGGATTTGTTTGACACTATTTTGCGTATGCACTACGATCTGAGTTTGTACAAACATTTTCTGAGGGGAGTAGATGGAATGATTTCTACTGCAGAACATGTCAGAAATCTCAGGTATTCCCCAAACTCTAGGCTATGTTCTGCCCCAGAATGTATAATTCAGTGATTCAGCTAATTAACTATTAAACATTCACAGATGGTGCTCTTAACCTCAGCGTGGTTTGTGCATGCATTCACACGTGTGTGTGTGTGTGTGTGTGTGTGTGTGTGTGTGTGTGTGCGTGTGTGTGTGCGTGTGCGTGCATGTGTGTGTAGGTGTGTGTGTGTGTGTCTGTGAGAGAGAGAGAGTGTGTGTCGTGCCATCCAAATACAGTGTGACTCACAGAATGACAGAACGAGGGAACCTGCCAATTCATTACTCAACACCATTCTGTTCCCTAGCCAGTCAGATAGGCAGGCCTGATGAAGAAGGCATCATACTGATGACTTACTGACTTAACATTACCACTGAGTCTTCACAGTGTAGAAGACACCACTCAATATGGAGTGTGTGTGTCTGGTAGCATCTGTGTGCATCTGTGTCTACAGTACGTGTGTGTGATCAAAACACGAGTCCCTCTGCTCCATGACACTAAAACATACTTGAGTAAAAGTAAAGACACTGTAATAGAAAATGACTCAAGTAAAAGTGAGTCACCCAGTAAAATACTACTTGAGTAAAATAGTTTCTAAAGTAAATGTAATTTCTAAAATCTACTTAAGTATCAAAAGTAAAAGTGTGAATAATTTCTAATTACTTATATCAAGTGACTCAGCAAGATGTAGCCTAAACAAATGGTTTAACTGTCCAATCCGCAATTAGCCTAGTTTTAGAATGGCCAGCGATATGCTTTATACAGTGGTGTAGTGGTACAGTTTACCCACCTTACCCCTCAACAGTTTACCCACCTTTGCCGGAAAAATGCCTTGAATGTATAGCTTTTGTTTTTCTCACTGCGACCAGCAATCAGAGTTTACTCACCTATTCTTTTTTTACCACTACTGTACATCAGTGGTTTTATGAATGTAAAATGCTGCCCGCCAATGCATGATATGGGGCATGTCTTTTGAATGGTAGCCTAAGGGCTAGAATCAATACATTTTGTCTAATCCCTTTCCAACCCACCAACCTGTTAACCCCTATCCACCTCACCACCCTGCTAACCCCTATCCACCCCACCACCCTGATAACCCCTATCCAACCCACCACCCTGCTAACCCCTATCCACCCTACCACCCTGCTAACCCCTTTCCAACCCACCAACCTGTTAACCCCTATCCACCTCACCACCCTGCTAACCCCTATCCACCCCACCACCCTGATAACCCCTATCCAACCCACCACCCTGCTAACCCCTATCCACCCTACCACCCTGCTAACCCCTATCCAACCCACCACCCTGCTAACCCCTATCTACCATACCACCCTGCTAACCCCTATCCAACCACCACCCTGCTAACACTGCTAACCCCTATCCAACCCACCCCCTGCTAACCCCTATCTACCATACCACCCTGCTAACCCCTATCCAACCCACCACCCTGCTAATCCCTTTCCAACCCACCACCCTGCTAACCCCTATCCACCCCACCACCCTGCTAATCCCTATCCAACCCAACACCCTGGTAACCTCTATCCAACCCACCACCCTGCTAAACCCTATATACCATACCACCCTGCTAACCCCTATCCAACCCACCACTCTGCTAACCCCTATCCAACCCACCACCCTGCTAACACTGCTAACCCCTATCCAACCCATCACCCTGCTAACCTCTATCTACCATACCACCATGCTAACCCCTATCTAACCCACCAACCTGCTAATCCATATCCAACCCACCACCCTGCTAATCCCTATCCAACACACCACCCTGCTAATCCCTTTCCAACCCACCACCCTGCTAACCCTTATCCACCCCACCACCCTGCTAATCCCTATCCAACCCACCACCCTGCTAACCCCTATCCAACCCACCACTCTGCTAATCCCTATATACCATACCACCCTGCTAACCCCTATCCAACCCACCACTCTGCTAACCCCTATCCAACCAACACCCTGCACACCACTATCCAACCCACCACCCTGTTAACCCCTATCCACCCCACCACCCTGCTAAACCCTATCCACCCCACCACCCTGCTAACCCCTATCCAACCCACCACCCTGCTAACCCCTATCCACCCCACCACCCTGCTAACCCCTATCCACCCCACCACCCTGCCAAATCTCTATCCAACCCACCACCCTGCTAACCCCTATCTACCATACCACCCTGCTAACCCCTATCCAACCCACCACCCTGCTAATCCCTATCCAACCCACCACCCCGTTAACCCCTATCCACCCCACCACCCTGCTAACCCCCATCCACCCCACCACCCTGCTAACCCCTATCCAACCCACTACCCTGCTAACCCCTATCCACCCTACCACCCTGCTAACCCCTATCCAACCCACCACCCTGCTAACCCCTATCCACCCCAAAACCCTGCTAACCCCTATCCACCCCACGACCCTGCCAAATCTCTATCCAACCCACCACCCTGCTAACCCCTATCTACCATACCACCCTGCTAACCCCTATCCAACCCACCACCCTGCTAATCCCTTTCCAACCCACCAACCTGCTAACCTCTCTCCAACCCACAACCCTGCTAACCCCTATCCACCCCACCACCCTGCTAACCCCTATCAAACCCACCACCCTGCTAATCCCTATCCAACCCACCACCCTGCTAACCCCTATCCAACCCACCACCCTGCTAATCCCTATCCGACCCACCACCCTGCTAACCCCTATCCACCCCACCACCCTGCTAACCCCTATCCAACCCACAACCCTGCTAACCCCTATCTACCATACCACCCTGCTAACCCCTATCCACCCCACCACCCTGCTAACCCCTATCCAACCCACCACCCTGCTAACCCCTATCCACCCACAACACTGCTAATCCCTATCCAGTACCCTGCTAACCCCTATCTACCATACCACCCTGCTAACCCCTATCCACCCCACCACCCTGCTAACCCCTATCCAACCCACCACCCTGCTAACCCCTATCCACCCACAACACTGCTAATCCCTATCCACCCCACCATCCTGCTAATCCCTATCCAACCTCACCACTAATCCCTATCCAACCCTGCTAATCCCTATCTACCATACCACCCTGCTAACCCCTATCCAACCCACCACCCTGCTAACCCCTATCTACCATACCACCCTGCTAACCCCTAACCACCCCACCACCCTGCTAACCCCTATCCAACCCACCACCCTGCTAACCCCTATCTACCATACCACCCTGCTAACCCCTAACCACCCCACCACCCTGCTAACCCCTATCCAACCCACCACCCTGCTAACCCCTATCCACCCCAGTACCCTGCTAATCCCTATCCACCCCACCACTCTGCTAATCCCTATCCAACCCACTACCCTGCTAATCCCTATCTACCATACCACCCTGCTAACCCCTATCCACCCCACCACCCTGCTAACCCCTATCCAACCCACCACCCTGCTAACCCCTATCCACCCCACCACCCTGCTAATCCCCATCCACCCCACCACCCTGCTAATCCCTATCCAACCCACCACCCTGCTAATCCTTATCTACCATGCCACCCTGCTAACCCCTATCCACCCCACCACCCTGCTAACCCCTATCCAACCCACCACCCTGCTAATCCCTATATACCATACCACCCTGCTAACCCCTATCCAACCCACCACTCTGCTAACCCCTATCCAACCCACCACCCTGCTAACCCCTATTCAACCCACCACCCTGCTAAACCCTATCCACCCCACCACCCTGCTAATCCCTATACAACCCACCGCCCTGCTAACCCCTATCTACCATACCACCCTACTAACCCCTATCCAACCCACCACCCTGCTATTCCCTATCCAACCACCACCCTGCTAACCCATATCCAACCCACTACCCTGCTAATCCCTATCCAACCCACCACCCTGTTAACCCCTATCCACCCCACCACCCTGCTAACCCCTATCCACCCCACCACCCTGCTAACCCATATCCAACCCACCACCCTGCTAACCCCTATCCACCCTACCACCCTGCTAACCCCTATCCAACCCACCACCCTGCTAACCCCTATCCACCCCACCACCCTGCTAACCCCTATCCACCCCACCACCCTGCCAAATCTCTAGCCAACCCACCACCCTGCTAACCCCTATCTACCATACCACCCTGCTAACCCCTATCCATCCCACCACCCTGCAAATCCCTATCCAACCCACCACCCTGTTAACCCCTATCCACCCCACCACCCTGCTAACCCCCATCCACCCCACCACCCTGCTAACCCCTATCCAACCCACCACCCTGCTAACCCCTATCCACCCTACCACCCTGCTAATCCCTATCCAACCCTCCACCCTGCTAACCCCTATCCAACCCACCACCCTGCTAACCCCTATCCACCCCACCACCCTGCCAAATCTCTATCCAACTCACCACCCTGCTAACCCCTATCTACCATACCACCCTGCTAACCCCTATCCAACCCACCACCCTGCTAATCCCTTTCCAACCCACCAACCTGTTAACCCCTATCCACCCCACCACCCTGCTAACCCCCATCCACCCCACCACCCTGCTAACCCCTATCCAACCCACCACCCTGCTAACCCCTATCCACCCTACCACCCTGCTAATCCCTATCCAACCCTCCACCCTGCTAACCCCTATCCACCCCACCACCCTGCTAACCCCTATCCACCCCACCACCCTGCCAAATCTCTATCCAACTCACCACCCTGCTAACCCCTATCTACCATACCACCCTGTTAACCCCTATCCAACCCAACACCCTGCTAATCCCTTTCCAACCCACCACCCTGCTAACCCCTATCTACCATACCACCCTGCTAACCCCTATCCACCCCACCACCCTGCTAACCCCTATCCAACCCACCACCCTGCTAACCCCTATCCACCCCACCACCCTGCTAATCCCTATCCACCCCACCACCCTGCTAATCCCTATCCAACCCACCACCCTGCTAATCCCTATCTACCATACCACCCTGCTAACCCCTATCCACCCCACCACCCTGCTAACCCCTATCCAACCCACCACCCTGCTAACCCCTATCCACCTCACCACCCTGCTAATCCCCATCCACCCCACCACCCTGCTAATCCCTATCCAATCCACCACCCTGCTAATCCCTATCTACCATACCACCCTGCTAACCCCTATCCACCCCACCCTGCTAACCCCTATCCAACCCACCACCCTGCTAATCCCTTTCCAACCCACCACCCTGCCAAACCGTATCCAACCCACCACTCTGCTAACCCCTAACCAACCCACCACCCTGCTAACCCCTAACCAACCGACCACCCTGCTAACCCCTAACCAACCCACCACTCTGCTAACTCTTCTCCATCCACCACTTGACAAATTGGGACAGTGAGTATTTATGAAGGCACTGTTCCGTTGTACTTTTTAATTTCCTAATCATCCGTATGATTTGCTGCAAGGTTTTGCCGGGGCACTGAGAAAGACAGGTCCAGATTAGCATCATATGAATGTGTATGAAGGGACAGAAGAGGAACAGCTGAGGTGACATGACTTGTGTCAGGTCTGTGCTACAACAGTGGATGACAACATCGCCATGCACACACACAGCCCCAGGCAGGCAAGTGCAATCAGATTCCTCGCTTGTGTAAAACTGATGATGAAGAAAATGACTTTTTAGCTTTTTTTTGCCGGTGCTGCCACAGCCGCAGACACAGACAACTAAAGTTATTCAACACGAGCGGATGGAAAATATTCAGCTCTCTCTCACTCCAAGCATGACCAATGCCTCTCATCTCTGCTCTCGTCTCAGACAGACATCTCCCATCTCTGCAGGGTCAGGAGGGAGAGAAGAGCTGAATGGGGACTTAAATCATTACGCTGCTGTATGTTATATGGTTCTCACCTCTCTCTCTCTCTCTCTCTCTCTCTCTCTCTCTCTCTCTCTCCTCTCCTCTCCTCTCCTCTCCTCTCCTCTCCTCTCCTCTCCTCTCCTCTCTCTCTGCTTCTCTCCATCTCTATCTGTTTATCTCCATCTCTCTGTTTCTCTCTCTGTTTCTCTCAATCTCTCTCTGTTCTCTCCATCTCTCTCTGTTTCTCTCCATCTCTCTCTGTTTCTCTCCATCTCTGTTCTCTCCATCTCTCTGTTCTCTCCATCTCGCTCCATCTCTCTCTGTTTCTCTCCATCTTTCTCTGTTTCTCTCCATCTCTCTCTGTTCTCTGTTTCTCGCCATCTTTCTCTGCTCTCTCCATATCTCTTTGTTCTCTCCATCTCTCTGCTTCTGTCCATCTCTCTCTGCTTCTCTCCATCTATTTCTGTTCCTCTCCGTCTCTCTCTCCTTCTCTCCATCTCCCTCCGTTTCTCTCAATCTCTCTCTGTTTCTCTCCATCTCTCTCTGTTCTCTCCATCTCTCTCTGTTTTTCTCCATCTCTCTGTTTCTCTCCATCTCTCTCTGTTCTCTCCATCTCTCTCTGTTTCGCTCCATCTCTCTCTGTTTCTCTCCATCTCTCTCTGTTTCTCACCATCTTTCTATGTTCTCTCCATCTCTCTCTGTTTCTCTCCATCTCTCTGTTCTCTCTATCTCTCTCTGCTACTCTCCATCTCTCTCTGTTTCTCTCCATCTCTCTGTTCTCTCCATCTCTCTCTGCTTCTCTCCATCTCTCTCTGTTCTCTACATCTCTCTCTGCTTCTCTCCATCTCTCTCTGGTTCTCTCAATCTCCCTCTGCTTCTCTCCATCTCTCTCCATCTCTCTCTGTTCTCTCCATCTCTCTCCGCTTCTCTCAATCTCTCTCCGCTTCTCTCCATCTCTCTCCGCTTCTCTCCATCTCTCTCCGCTTCTCTCCATCTCTCTCTGTTCTCTCCATCTCTCTCTGCTTCTCTCCATCTCTCTCTGTTTCTCTCCATCGCTCTGTTCTCTCCATCTCTCTCAGCTTCTCTCCATCTCTCTCTGTTCTCTCCATCTCTCTCTGCTTCTCTCCATCTCTCTGTTCTCAATTCAATTCAATTTAATTCAAGGGCTTTATTGGCATGGGAAACATGTGTTAACATTGCCAAAGCAAGTGAGGTAGATAATATATAAAGTGAATATATAAAGTGAAAAACAATAAAAATTAACAGTAAACATTACACATACAGAAGTTTCAAAACAATAAAGACATTACAAATGTCATATTATATATATACAGTGTTTTAACAATGTACACATGGTTAAAGGACAGAAGATAAAATAAATAAGCATAAATATGGGTTGTATTTACAATGGTGTTTGTTCTTCACTGGTTGCCTTTTTCTCGTGGCATCACAAATCTTGCTGCTGTGATGGCACACTGTGGAATTTCACCCAGTAGATATGGGAGTTTTTCAAAATTAGATTTGTTTTCGAATTCTTTGTGGATCTGTGTAATCTGGGGGAAACATGTCTCTCTGATATGGTCATACATTGGGCAGGAGGTTAGGATGTGCAGCTCAGTTTCCACCTAATTTTGTGGGCAGTGAGCACATAGCCTGTCTTCTCTTGAGAGCCATGTCTGCCTACGGCGGCCTTTCTCAATAGCAAGGCTATGCTCACTGAGTCTGTACATAGTCAAAGTTTTCCTTAATTTTGGGTCAGTCACAGTGGTCAGGTATTCCGCCGCTGTGTACTCTCTGTGTAGGGCCAAATAGCATTCTAGTTCGCTCTCTTTTTTTGTTAATTCTTTCCAATGTGTCAAGTAATTATCTTTTTGTTTTCTCATGATTTGGTTGGGTCTAATTGTGCTGTTTTCCTGGGGCTCTGTAGGGTGTGTTTGTGTTTGTGAACAGAGCCCCAGGACCAGCTTGCTTAGGGGACTCTTCTCCAGGTTCATCTCTCTGTAGGTGATGGCTTTGTTATGGAAGGTTTGGGAATCGCTTCCTTTTAGGTGGTTATAGAATTTAACGGCTCTTTTCTGGATTTTGATAATTAGTGGGTATCGGCCTAATTCTGCTCTGCATGCATTATTTGGTGTTCTACGTTGTACACGGAGGATATTTTTGCAGAATTCTGCGTGCAGAGTCTCAATTTGGTGTTTGTCCCATTTTGTGAAGTCTTGGTTGGTGAGCGGACCCCAGACCTCACAACCATAAAGGGCAATGGGCTCTATGACTGATTCAAGTATTTTTAGCCAAATCCTAATTGGTATGTTGAAATTTATGTTCCTTTTAATGGCATAGAATGCCCTTCTTGCCTTGTCTCTCAGATCGTTCACAGCTTTGTGGAAGTTACCTGTGGCGCTGATGTTTAGGCCAAGGTATGTATAGTTTTTTGTGTGCTCTAGGGCAACAGTGTCTAGATGGAATTTGTATTTGTGGTCCTGGTGACTGGAGCTTTTTTGGAACACCATTATTTTGGTCTTACTGATGTTTACTGTCAGGGCCCAGGTCTGACAGAATCTGTGCATAAGATCTAGGTGCTGCTGTAGGCCCTCCTTGGTTGGTGACAGAAGCACCAGATCATCGGCAAACAGCAGACATTTGACTTCGGATTCTAGCAGGGGGAGGCCGGGTGCTGCAGACTTTTCTTGTGCCCGCGCCAATTCGTTGATATATATGTTGAAGAGGGTGGGGCTTAAGCTGCATCCCTGTCTAACCCCACGACCCTGTGTGAAGAAATGTGTGTGTTTTTTGCCAATTTTAACCGCACACTTGTTGTTTGTGTACATGGATTTTATAATGTCGTATGTTTTACCCTCAACACCACTTTCCATCAGTTTGTATAGCAGACCCTCATGCCAAATTGAGTCGAAGGCTTTTTTGAAATCAACAAAGCATGAGAAGACTTTGCCTTTGTTTTGGTTTGTTTGGTTGTCAATTAGGGTGTGCAGGGTGAATACATGGTCTGCTGTACGGTAATTTGGTAAAAATCCAATTTGACATTTGCTCAGTACATTGTTTTCATTGAGGAAATGTACGAGTCTGCTGTTAATGATAATGCAGAGGATTTTCCCAAGGTTACTGTTGACACATATTCCACGGTAGTTATTGGGGTCAAATTTGTCTCCACTTTTGTGGATTGGGGTGATCAGTCCTTGGTTGCAAATATTGGGGAAGATGCCAGAGCTAAGTATGATGTTAAAGAGTTTTAGTATAGCCAATTGGAATTTTTTGTCTGTATATTTGATCATTTCATTGAGGATACCAGCAACACCACAGGCCTTTATGGGTTGGAGGGTTTTTATTTTGTCTTGTAACTCATTCAATGTAATTGGAGTATCCAGTGGGTTCTGGTAGTCTTTAATAGTTGATTCTAAGATCTGTATTTGATCATGTCGATTTTTGCTCTTTATTCTTTGTTATAGATCCAAAAAGATTGGAGAAGTGGTTTACCCATACATCTCCATTTTGGATAGATAACTCTTTGTGTTGTTGTTTGTTTAGTGTTTTCCAATTTTCCCAGAAGTGGTTAGAGTCTATGGATTCTTCAATTGCATTGAGCTGATTTCTGACATGCTGTTCCTTCTCTTTCCGTAGTGTATTTCTGTATTGTTTTAGTGATTCACCATAGTGAAGGCGTAGACTCAGGTTTTCCGGGTCTCTATGTTTTTGGTTGGACAGGTTTCTCAATTTCTTTCTTAGATTTTTGCATTCTTCATCAAACCATTTGTCATTATTGTTAATTTTCTTCGGTTTTCTATTTGAGATTTTTAGATTTGATAGGGAAGCTGAGAGGTCAAATATACTGTTAAGATTTTCTACTGCCAAGTTTACACCTTCACTATTACAGTGGAACGTTTTACCCAGGAAATTGTCTAAAAGGGATTGAATTTGTTGTTGCCTAATTGTTTTTTGGTAGGTTTCCAAACTGCATTCCTTCCATCTATAGCATTTCTTAATGTTACTCAGTTCCTTTGGCTTTGATGCCTCATGATTGAGTATTGCTCTGTTTAAGTAGACTGTGATTTTGCTGTGGTCTGATAGGGGTGTTAGTGGGCTGACTGTGAACGCTCTGAGAGACTCTGGGTTGAGGTCAGTGATAAAGTAGTCTACAGTACTACTGCCAAGAGAGGAGCTATAGGTGTACCTACGATAGGAGTCCCCTCGAAGCCTACCGTTGACTATGTACATACCCAGCGTGCGACAGAGCTGCAGGAGTTGTGACCCGTTTTTGTTGGTTATGTTGTCATAGTTGTGCCTAGGGGGGCATATGTGGGAGGGAACGCTGTCACCTCCAGGCAGGTGTTTGTCCCCCTGTGTGCTGAGGGTGTCAGGTTCTTGTCCGGTTCTGGCATTTAGGTCGCCACAGACTAGTGCATGTCCCTGGGTCTGGAAATGATTGATTTCCCCCTCCAGGATGGAGAAGCTGTCTTCATTAAAATATGGGGATTCTAGTGGGGGGATACAGGTAGCACACAGGAGGACATTTTTCTCTGTTAGGATAATTTCCTTTTGAATTTCTAGCCAAATGTAGAATGTTCCTGTTTTGATTAATTTACTGGAGTGAGTTAGGTCTGCTCTATACCAAATTAGCATACCCCCTGAGTCCCTTCCCTGTTTCACACCTGGTAGTTTGGTGGATGGGACTACCAGCTCTCTGTAACCTAGAGGGCAACCAGTGGGTCCGTCTCCTCTATACCAGGTTTCTTGCAGGATGACAATGTCTGTATTACCGATTTCTTTGGTGAAGTCTGGGTTTCTGCTCTTTAGGCCAAAGGCAGACGACCTCAGGCCTGGGATATTCCAGGATGAAATAGTGAAGGCTTTTTGTTCCATAGAGTGTCCAATGTTGTTGGTCGTGGTTTGGCCTCAGGCCAGTAAGTGTGAGCAGAGCCTGCTGAGCATCTGGTACATACCATTGGCTTGGGCGAGTGTGAGAGTGGGGGTTGGGACTGTTTGCCTGCTCACTACCTGGGCGTATGTGTGGTTTCCATGTTGAGGCCCTCTTTGCGGGGGTGGGTGCATGGGGTGGGCAGGAGTGGCATAGGTCTGATCTGAGGGGGCCTAAATGGGGTGTGGGCATGGTTGACGTGGGGGGGTGTTGATTGGTTGGCGTGGGGGTGTGGATGTGTCTGGGTGTACTGTGGTCTGGATGTAATTCCTCTTGGCGTGGGTCCTCTATGTGTAGGTCCAGGGGGGGGGGGGGGGGGGTCCTGCAGGTCTGGGTGGGGTGTCTATTGATCTGGTGTTCCTGTGTGAAGTATTGGGGATATGTTTGAGAGCGATGTCCTTTAGAGTTCGGGCAAAGGTGGGCACTGCTGCCTTGTAGAGGTGGACCTGGTCATAGAGGCTGTTCAAGTCCAGGTTGGAGTGGTGGGCCAGGAAAACATTTGGTTTTGAGGCACAGTCACAGGAAATACTTGCGTTTACCCGCTGTATTGTGGCAGGGTGGAAGTCTTTTCATGGTAGGAGGGTGGAGATAACCACTTGTGCGTTGGGGAAAGTAGAAGAAGCCTTTTCAATCACTCCCTTCAGTGCTATGGCCACCCTTTCCTGCTGTGCTCTCAGGTCGTTTGTGCCTGTGTGTATTATTATGTGGCTGGGTGAGCCTAGTTGGTCCTCAGACAGAAGGTCGAGGGCGCGCTGGGTGTTTGGACACCAGAGTTTAGACACACTGTGTTTGGGAAAAAGTTTTTTTTCTTCTATATATTTCCCATTTGAGTCCATAAGTAGTACAATCTGTGTCTTGTGTTTGTCCTCAGTTGGTGTGGTGGGGTTGTCAGAAGGGCTATCAGGGTGGCTGACAGGGGCGGTGCTCAGAGGGGGTGAGAGCCGCTGGGCTTGTGGTTCTTCATTTGTCTGTTCTGCTGTGATGTCGACTCTATGGTCAGGGTCTGGTGTGGACTGTTCTGCTGTGGTGTCGAGACTTTTGTCGGGTGCTGAGGTGGGCTGTTCTGCTGGCTTCTCTGTGGGGGTGGCCACCTCTCTAGTGGGTTGTTCTCTGTCACACGCCGTCCCCCTCAACCTCTCCTCTGTCCCCCTCACCCTCTCCTCATCCCCCTCAACCTCTCCTCCACCAGCAGTCTGATCCTCTCCTCTAGTGCTCTGTTCTGCTCCTCTTTCTCCTGTTGTAGTTGTCTCACCACTGTCCAGAGTGCAGATATGTCTCTGTCCACCTCCAGCTCTCCGGGTCTGGTTAAGGGGGTGTTGTTGTGCTGGACTGTTGTCTGGGTCTGTGCTGACTGGAGTGTAATCACCTGCTGTTCCAGCTCCACCTGCCTTACCTCCAGCTGGGTGAATTTGTCCTTCATTTCAATGAGGGAGTGGTAATCTGTGCTGGGAGATTGACTCTCCGCTGGGGGTTGCTCGTCTGTGGGGTTACATAATGAAGAGGTCTGGTCTGACCCGCTCGGGGTGGGGGTATCTTTATCAAGGGAGAGCTTCTCCTGCTGGGCTAATTCTTTGATTAGGTGAAAGTCCAGCTGAAAGTGTTTGGGGTTACCCTGTACCATTACTGTTCCGGACTAATAGATATTTATATTACGTGACTCAGAGTCCTCGTTATCAAGTATTCTGAGTTTCCACCCCTCGTTAACCCACCCTCTCTTAACAAAGGGGTAGTGTGCTAATATAGTACTGTGCCATGCCAGGGGATGGTTTGTGTGGAAGATAAGGTTGCTGATGTTCCCATTTTTGCAATAGTCAGCAAAAAGTGTTTCTTGATTTTCCATAAGGAGCTTCATTTTGTAATTTTTTCTTGCTTTGTCATTCTTTACATGCACAGGGTACTGTATTTTAATTACCTCTGAACAGCGGGAGGGAGCTTCTAAGGCCTCTCCATTTGGTTGGGGTAGACTGTGTGACTCTCCTGCCATTGTTGGGCTAATGAGCTTTGACACCTCTCACTTGACACGTCAGTGCTAGTTGAAGCTGTATCAAGCTTGGCAGAATTATGTTAGAAATCAGTCCTTATAAAGTAATGTTGTGTATTTTTCTTCTTGGCTTTTGGAGATAAAATATAGTTTCAGACTAAACATTACTCACTCAGTTCCAGTGTTTCTGTTGTTTTCCAGAGAATTTGCTGTATAGAGTAATAAATCTTGGTAGTTGTGAACCTTCCAGATGATTCCGTAATTCCGTCCAAAATCAGGTTGTCGGTTTTAAGTTTTGATTTCTAAGTGGGGGTTATGTTGTAGAGGGTAGAATCCAGTATGTGTTCCTGACAAAAAATCCAAGTTTATCTAACTCCTAATCTACCTTTTTTAAAGAAAATGCTGAAAAATGCAGGAGCTCATTTGATCATGACCTCTGCTCTGCTCTGCTCTTCTCTCTCTCTCTCTCTCTCTCTCTTTCTCTCTCTCTCTCTCTCTCTCTCTCTCTCTTTCTCTCTCTCTCTCTCTCTTTCCCTCCCACACTCTTTATCTGTCTTCCATTGTCTCATTCCTTCCATATATGTCTTTCACCTCCATCTTCAGTGATGTAACACCTACAGTTGATGGTTATTGTCTCCATGCCTGTTATTATACGCTATGTACAGGTGTGCTACAACGTTTCGATGCCCTCCTCTCTTTGGTCTACCTGCTGTAACATTGTACTGTCCCTGCTCCAGAACGATACGCACAGATGAACAAAACATTGCACGTCCATCTGTGTCTCGTACAGCTGCCTGATGCTCTAATTGCTAAAGTAAAAACCAAAACATCTCTAGACAAACAGGCAAACCACCCGTGTCATGTACAGCATGCTAGGTAGAGATCGAGGCACAGGTACAGAGGCTATTGAAAAAGGCTTGTCAAAATGACACGGTCTTAATGACTCCCGACGTTCTTCCCCTAACAACATGAAGAAAGCCATGGAACACAGGGCCCAGTCCTCATGCATAATGGGCTGAGCTGAGCGCTAGCCGGGTAGGGGAGTGTAGAGCACGGTGCTGCCTGGCACAGTGTACTTCAGATGTGTGTAATTAACGCTTGGATTAAGGCACTGACAATGCTGGGCCGCTGTGGAGTGACAACGGGGGATATGAAGAGTGAGAAAGAGACAGAAAATGAGAGAGATGTAGAGAGAGAGAGAGAGAGAGAGAGAGCGAGAGGACTGTCAAATCTTTTATTAGTTACCCAATGGTGTTTCTGTTGTTTCCTTTGTGAACTGTGGTCCTGGGGGTCCAGGGGGTTGATGAGGGTGACAGGGTTGAGTGAACGGGATCAGTCATTCTCCCTGTATGTACAGTGACAGAACAGTGCCAGTGGCCAAAGAAGAGCGGAGCAAAGAGAGTAGATGTCCGCAGGGCTACTGAAGACCAAGGTCTGCCTTTGAAACAGTACGTTCCATTTATCTCATATATAGAAGTTACATGGCTCTCTGTTATTTACCATGTCATGACCTCTCTAAAACTGTTGAGAGAGAGAGAGAGAGATGTGTAATGTTTACTGTTAATTTTTATTGTTTTTCACTTTATATATTCACTTTATATATTATCTACCTCACTTGCTTTGGCAATGTTAACACATGTTTCCCATGCCAATAAAGCCCTTGAATTGAATTGAATTGAGAGAGAGGGAGAGAGAGAGAGAGAGAGAGAGAGAGAGAGAGAGAGAGAGACAAAGAGAGAGAGAGAGAGAGAGAGAGACAAAGAGAGAGAGAGAGAGAGAGACAAAGAGAGAGAGAGAGAGAGACAAAGAGAGAGAGAGAGAGAGAGATGCATGCATCTGTTGTATAGAGAAAGAGTACAGAACGGCTGATGCAATAGCACAGACAAGGTGTTTGTGTTGGGAGGAAAACTCAATTCTCTATTGTATTGATATCTTTATCTCTTTGACATTTTTTTGCCAGATTCTATCAATTGTGTGTGTAACATGTACTCAGTGTGCCGTTTATCTTTAACAGGCACACTGTCGGTGACGCTCGTGTTCTTGAGGTTTGCATACCTTTACTAGTGTGGCTCCTAGCGAGCACTTACACTGAGCGATGAATTGCTGTCGGAATAGACTCACAAGCTCGTTTCCAAGGCAACCTGAACCTGTGGCCAGAACAGGGTGCTTAGACTGACTTTGACTGGCAGGAGATAAAACCTTGGCTTTACTGTCGAATGTCAATGTCCTATTCAAATGACCATTCCACGTTAATTAAGGGACTGATTAGCTGAAGAGAAGGCCCACAGACAAAGGATGAGCATGCAAATCTGACAAAGTTAACTTAACATCTTTAGCTAAAATGTTTTGCTTGATAAAAGTCCAGTGTATGATTCAAATTGTTTAATTACAAGTTACTTATTTTTCATTGCTGAAGTAAACTTGATGTTTTCAGGAATGACTCAAGCCCTGAAGGAGGAGCCAGTTAATGTTGTTATCCCTTGGGATACTTCACAAAGGAAGCCCCATTAACTTATAGGGGAAAATTAGAACCTGAAAGAAACAAAGAAATGAAAACTCAGTGGGCCGGCTCTATGTGAGAACATTGCTTTCAGTGGTCTAATTAATCACACGATCATCCATCTGTCTGTCTGTCTACATCGTGTAGCCCAGTGAGGAGACATTGGGGCCAAGACACTCAGGGAGAGGAGGGGAGAAGAGATGAGAGGAGATGAGTGAAGAGGAGAGGAGATGAGTGGAGAGGAGAGGAGAGGAAAAGAAGGGATAGGAGATGAGGGGAGAGGAGAGGAGATGAGGGGAGATGAGTGAAGAGGAGAGGAGATGAGTGGAGAGGAGAGGAGATGAGTGGAGAGGAGAGGAGAGGAAAAGAGGGGAGAGGAGATGAGGGGGGATGAGTGAAGAGGAGAGGAGATGAGTGGAGAGGAGAGGAGATGAGTGGAGAGGAGAGGTGAGGAAAAGAGGGGAGAGGAGATGAGGGGGGATGAGTGAAGAGGAGAGGAGATGAGTGGAGAGGAGAGGAGAGGAAAAGAGGGGAGAGGAGAGAAGGGGAGATGAGTGAAGAGGAGAGGAGATGAGTGGAGAGGAGAGGAGAGGAAAATAGGGGAGATTAGTGAAGAGGAGAGGAGAGGAGAGGAAAAGAAGGGATAGGAGATGAGGGGAGAGGAGAGTAGAAGAGGGGAGAGGAGATGAGGGGAGATGAGTGGAGAGGAGAGGAGATGAGTGGAGAGGAGAGGAGAGGAAAAGAGGGGAGAGGAGATGAGGGGAGATGAGTGAAGAGGAGAGGAGATGAGTGGAGAGGAGAGGAGAGGAAAATAGGGGAGATGAGTGAAGAGGAGAGGAGATGAGTGGAGAGGAGAGGAGAGGAAAAGAGGGGAGAAGAGAGAAGGGGAGATGAGTGAAGAGGAGAGATGAGTGGAGAGGAGAGGAGATGAGTGGAGAGGAGAGGAGAGGAAAAGAGGGGAGAGGAGATGAGGGGAGATGAGTGAAGAGGAGAGGAGATGAGTGGAGAGGAGAGGAGAGGAAAATAGGGGAGATGAGTGAAGAGGAGAGGACATGAGTGGAGAGGAGAGGAGAGGAGAGGAAAAGAGGGGAGAGGAGATGAGGGGAGATGAGTGAAGAGGAGAGGAGATGAGTGGAGAGGAGAGGAGAGGAACAGAGTGGAGAGGAGATGAGGGGAGATGAGGGGAGATGAGAGGGGTTCAAATCAAATCAAACTGTATTTGTCACATGCGCCGAATACAACACCACCTTACCGTGAAATGCTTTCTTACACGCCCTTAACCAACAGTGCAGTTGAGGGGAGATGAGTGGATAAGAGGGGATAAGAGAGGAGAGGAGATTGCGGGAAAGGAGATTATGGGAGAGGGGAAGAGACGAGAGGAGATGATGGGAGAGGAGATGATGGGAGAGGAGAGGAGGGGAGAAAAGATGAGAGGAGATGAGTGGAGAGAAGAGGATATTAGGGGAGGGGAGAGGTGATGAGGGGAGGGGAGATGAGGGGAGAGGAGATGAGGGATAAGAAAAGAGAGGAGGTTACGGGAGAGGAGAAGAGATGAGAGGAGAGGAGAGGTGATTAGGGGAGAGGAGATGAGGTCCTGTGTGGCTCAGTTGGTAGTGCACTTGCAATGCCAGGTTTGTGGGTTTGATTCCAACTGGGGACCAGTATGAATTAAAAAGTAGGCACAGTACTGCAAGTTGCTCTGGATATCTGCTAAATTACTAAAATGTAAAAATGAGAGGGGAAATGCGGGGCGATAAGGGAAGATGAGGAGATTACGGGAGATGGGATGAGGGGATGAGGGAGATGAGGTGAGGGGATGATGGAGATGGGGTGAGGGGATGAGGGAGATGGTGTGAGGGGATGAGGGAGACGGGGTGAGGAGATTACGGGAGATGGGGTGAGGGGATGAGATAGATGGGGTGAGGGGATGAGGGAGATGGGGTGAGGTGATGAGGGAATATTAGGTGAGGAGATTACGGGAGATGGGGTGAGGGGATGAGGGAAGATTAGGTGAGGAGATTACGGGAGATGGGGTGAGGGGATGAGGGATGTTCTACCGGAGACATTCTCAATCTCTATTTAAAAACCCCATACCAAGATAGTGCTCAGAATAAATAGTATGGTCTCACATAAACAAATGCACACTGTGATTGCCACTTTTTGGCCTCCCCATTACAGATGTCTCTATGATTACCAATAGGGGTGCTATCTTTTTTTCCTGTCTCCTCCAGTGGATTAAATGTCAGTACCTATCCTGGCTGGGAACCCTATAGACTAACTAGGACATGCAAGCAGAGAGAGAACCACTCAACCGTCACTGCACTCCTGAAACATCCCCTAATTACACACCACCACCACCAACTAAAAATGTATGTAGTTCTGTCCTTCAGCTGTTCTTGTCTAATGATGTTCTGTATTATGTCATTCTGTATTATGTTTCGTGTTCTGTGTGGACCCCAGGAAGAGTCGCTGCTGCTTTTGCAACAGCTAATGGGGATCCTAATCCTAGCCGAGAAAGTGAGAGAGAGCAGAGAGAGAGACAGCAGAGAAAGTGAGAGAGACAGCAGAGAGAGAGAGAGAGAGCAGAGAAAGTGAGAGAGACAGCAGAGAAAGTGAGAGAGACAGCAGAGAGAGAGACAGCACAGAAAGTGAGAGAGACAGCAGAGAAAGTGAGAGAGACAGCAGAGAGAGAGACAGCAGAGAGAGACAGCAGAGAAAGTGAGACAGCAGAGAGAGAGACAGCAGAGAACGTGAGAGAGACAGCATAGAGAGAGAGACAGCAGAGAAAGTGAGAGAGACAGCAGAGAAAGTGAGAGAGACAGCAGAGAAAGTGAGAGAGACAGCAGAGAAAGTGAGAGAGACAGCAGAGAGAGAGACAGCAGAGAAAGTGAGAGAGACAGCAGAGAGAGGCTGCAGAGAAAGTGAGAGAGACAGCAGAGAATGTGAGAGAGACAGCAGAGAAAGTGAGAGAGACAGCAGAGAGAGAGACAGCAGAGAAAGTGAGAGAGACAGCAGAGAAAGTGAGAGAGACAGCAGAGAGAGAGAGAGCAGAGAAAGTGAGACAGCAGAGAGAGAGACAGCATAGAAAGTGAGAGGCAGCAGAGAGAGAGCAGAGAAAGTGAGAGAGACAGCAGAGAAAGTGAGAGAGACAGCAGAGAAAGTGAGAGAGACAGCAGAGAAAGTGAGAGAGACAGCAGAGAAAGTTAGATGGACAGCAGAGAGAGTGAGAGAGACAGCAGAGAGAGAGACAGCAGAGAAAGTGAGAGAGACAGCAGAGAAAGTGAGAGAGACAGCAGAGAGAGAGAGACAACAGAGAAAGTAAAAGAGACAGCAGAGAAAGTGAGAGAGACAGCAGAGAAAGTGAGAGAGACAGCAGAGAAAGTTAGAGAGACAGCAGAGAGAGAGACAGCAGAGAAAGTGAGACAGCAGAGAAAGTGAGACAGCAGAGAAAGTGAGAGAGACAGCAGAGAAAGTGAGAGAGACAGCAGAGAAAGTGAGAGAGACAGCAGAGAGAGAGACAGCAGAGAAAGTGAGACAGCAGATAAAGTGAGAGAGACAGCAGAGAAAGTGAGAGAGACAGCAGAGAGAGAGACAGCAGAGAGATAGACAGCAGACAGCAGAGAAAGTGAGAGAGACAGCAGAGAGAGACAGCACACAGCAGAGAGAGAGAGACAGCAGAGAGAGAGACAGCAGACAGCAGAGAAAGTGAGAGAGACAGCAGAGAGAGAGACAGCAGAGAGAGAGACAACAGAGAGATAGACAGCAGACAGCAGATAAAGTGAGAGAGACAGCAGAGAAAGTGACAGAGACAGCAGAGAGAGAGAGACAGCAGACAGCAGAGAGAGAGAGAGAGACAGCAGAGAGAGAGAGAGAGCAGACATTAGAGAGAGAGAGAGTCTGATGTAGAGCTCATTTGCTTGCTGTTGTTGCGCCAGAGCTCAGAACTGATATCCAATCAGTTTCAATTAGCTGGAGCTGTTTTCATTATGCTGGGAACATTGGTCAATATGTCTGCCTGCCTGGTAAGCTGATCCAGAAGCTGTGGCTACAGAAAACCTACAGCCAGACTCAAGTCTGTATGTCTGGCTCTGGTTAGACAGAAGCAGTTTCTAGGATCAGTTTGACCGCCTCCAATCTCAGCCTAACCATTAAGGGGTCAAACATAAAGCTGGCCTTCGATCAGTGTCTACGGGCAACTTCACCCTACCCTCTGTCTCTGAGGAGGGGGATGCATCAATGCTTATTGCTCTCAGGCAACTGCATACACTGGGCTTCAGCTCTGTCAAAACAGATAGTCATGATGTCACAATTGTCATTGTCACGATGTTTAAGTCTCACACACGGTGGAGGGATGCCTGTTCATTGAGTCACAGATATGTCAACGTAATGAGATAAGGACACCACAGTAGTAAATCCGTTACATGAATACATGAATTTCCCCTGTTCTGCTTTCAATTCTCCTTTTTGAAACTATAGATATTACATTAATTATTATACGTTATTAAACCATAAAGAACTATAAAGACAGGATTCCTTCTTCGTTTTAGTGTAATTTCCAATGTGTGCAAAGAGCAAATGACAAGGATATCATGCTGGATGAGTATATTGTTCACACACACCCGCTCTACACCAATTAAATGAGTGTTAATATGATTTGATATCATTGCTGAGTTAAATTACATTCACTCTGACAAGATTATAAAATGAGATTGGTGTTGTATGTTATGAGCCCATGATAATGGTGCCCAAATGGATGATACAAAAAGTGCTGCTAGTTTTCCTTCGCCTCCAGTTGTTTTATTGCCATTGAATAGTAGCGTGATGCTTTGGGGCAAATGGAATGATCAAGGACTGATCAAGAAAAGAGAGACAGAAAAATGTTTCTTACTGTCGCTTTGTCATTCTTTTCATCCAAAGAAAAAGCAAACGTTGCAAACTGAGTGATATGTCTACCTGCCTATCAATAAATAAAACCTAAAGCGAAGATCAAAATGGAAAATACAAATATCGTGTCGTCTTCTAACAGTCAGTCCTTGTGTAGGGAATTAGGGAGTCATGATCTGAAGGTTTTCTCAGAGTAACTCTGATTGAGTCTTAAAGTTCTGAGGAGCATCAAGAGATATGGTATCCAAGAGATTTGCCTTCAGTTTTATTCATGTTTTTTCCCACCCCATGTTTTTCCCCGGTGATTGGCGGGGAGGAAATGTATTCCTACAGAAATGAGGCGAGGCGTAGTCGTTGTCTAGCTAGCTACTCCTCAGTTCAGCTCGGGCTGTCACTGCTCAGTTCAAAACAGTGCCAGGCAAACCACTCAAATATGCACCCAAACCTGCTCTCCGACTTTGCTTTGAACATCAGGGAAATTTGTTCCCAAACAGGTCAGGATTTTTCTCTAAGTTTTACAGCGCCCTAATGTTCCTGTGGAGTAGCTATGGTTACGATGAATTACTAGATTACATTCTCATGTGTTTTGAGCAACTATGGTCCTTTATCTTTAGGGGATTTATACACAGTTTGACACCTTTTAAAAGGAAGATGTACCTGACATTATGAAATTGCTTATGCAGACCTTGAGAGCATGCGCACATGCACGCACACACACACACGCACACACACACACACACACACACACACACACACACACACACACGCACACACACACACACACACACACACACACACACACACACACACACACACACACACAGAGACACACACACATTTCTCAAATCCGTAAAAGGACAGCTTCATGGTGTGGTTGGCTTGGGAATTTTGCTTATTCCTTTTAAAAGTTGGGATATGATGGAATTGAAAATGTTAGAGTTAGTGGATGCTCTTTTTGTACAGAGCCAACAATGGCAGAGTACTGTTCAACTAAGGAAGTGCATGATATATACGAATCCTAAGGATTATGATTCAAAAGAACCTCAGAAGGGTCATCCTCAGAAGGGTCAGCCCCCGAAGAAAACTAAGTACGACGCTGCTGCTACGTTAACCACGCCCCGATACCAAAGGACTGGTTCAACAATAAAAGGGGTGACCATAAAGCCACCGGTTCTTCATTTCAGCATATACCATGGATATTCATATACCATACCAGGACTCCAATACGTCAAGGGTACCAGACCCTATGCCTCACAGACCTTCTGTCTACTCCCCCCAGGCAAGCCCCCTGACATCCCCCTGACATCCCCTACATGTACACAGCCTGAGGATGTGTTTGATGGGGTGGTCAGTACTATTTTTGTGGACACCATCAAGGCCTCTGTAGCCTCACTTTTAGACGTGGTGATTGGAGAGTATGTAAGAGAAATGCCCCGGTTGTCAAATCAGTCACCCCAGTCAGCGCCGTCATCCGTGTTTATATGACCCACCGCGGTACTACTTCTTCAACCATGTTGAGGAGCTGGTGAAAAGACTGTGGTCCAGCCGCTTTATACCATCGATGGTCAGAGCCCTGGAGTCTATGGGTCTTGTGCCATCTATTCCCAGAGTTTACGGTGTAACCAAGGCTTTCCTACATGAACTGAAGGAGGTGATCTACATCCACGAGAAACTCAAAGAAATCCGGCACACACTGGTGGACGACAACAAATGTAAAGAGGCTCAATAAACCCCAAGAGAACGAGTAACAATATATATATTTTACTTAGATATAAAGCAATGGGTAACTATATGCATACGATGCTAGAGAGAATAAATACATTTTCTCTTTGAGAGAACTTACAAATGTTACGCAGCAAATTATTGAAAATAAAGTGAACAATGTATCGCTCTACACAACCCACCATACAGGGGTTAATGCAGAGCGTGTGCTGAAAATGGAGCAAATCACGAGTCATGTAAGACATACGGGGGAGACCCTAACCCTAACCCTAGAAACTAGGAACATCCCTGTCTAAGATTTTAGTTGATTTGTTTGAAACACCGTTAAAATGAAACATGTATCATATTTGTTGTTTATATACTTATATAACGGATGTGTGTGTCTTAAAAATTCAGCTATACAAGTCTGTAAATGTAAACCAAGTATACAAGGTGTTGCATGCATGGGTCACTGAGAAAACGGGGACTAATATCCTGCTACGTATCCTGAAGTGTCTGTATACGTAATACTTAATGTTTGCAAAAATAAAAATGCAAAATGAAAATGAAATGTTCTCGTCATTTGAAAGGGGCTTATTAATGTTATTGTACATCAGAGAGGCAAGAAGGATGGAGGAGCAGATGTTGAAAAACATTTATTATACCCCCTCTAACCCAGAGTCTTTAATAATACCCCCTCTAACCCAGGGTCTTTAATAATACCCCCTCTAACCCAGGATCTTTAATAATAACCCCTCTAACCCAGGGTCTTTAATAATACCCCCTCTAACCCAGGGTCTTTAATAATACCCCCTCTAACCCAGGGTCTTTAATAATACCCCCTCTAACCCAGGGTCTTTTATAATACCCCCTCTAACCCAGGGTCTTTAATAATACCCCCTCTAACCCAGGATCTTTAATAATACCCCCTCTAACCCAGGGTCTTTTATAATACCCCCTCTAACCCAGGGTCTTTAATAATACCCCCTCTAACCCAGGATCTTTAATAATACCCCCTCTAACCCAGGATCTTTAATAATACCCCCTCTAACCCAGGGTCTTTAATAATACCCCCTCTAACCCAGGGTCTTTAATAATACCCCCTCTAACCCAGGGTCTTTAATAATACCCCCTCTAACCCAGGGTCTTTAATAATACCCCCTCTAACCCAGGATCTTTAATAATACCCTCTCTAACCCAGGGTCTTTAATAATACCCCCTCTAACCCAGGATCTTATAGGGGGAAGGAGAGGTTCCAGAGAGCTATAGCTGAAGAAACAGGTAGCAGGTTAGGCGCTGCTCAAGTGAATGAATGGCTGGCAGAGCAGGATGGTTACACTGCATAAACCTGTGCAAAAACAATTTCCCTGAAATATAGTTTTTTCTACCCATCCCTTGTCCCAGTTTCAGACGGATCTATGTGACATGCAGGGTCTTGCAGATAAAAATGATGGAAATCGCTACATTCTAACGGTTATATATATTTTCTCTAAAATAACATTTATAAGGGTCTTAAAAAATAAGAGCGGGGCAGATGTGACTCGGGCCTTTGACTCTATCTTGAAGGATGGAGGAGCACCCAAGAAAGTGCAGACTGACAGCTGTAAAGGGTTTTTTAATAATACTTTTCAGAAACTCATGAAGAAGCACAATATCGTACATTTTGCTACAGGTTTCGGATTTGAAAGCTTCAGCTAAAGCTTGAACACGTTAACAGAACTTTGAAGGAGAGGATGTGGAAATACTTTACGGCTCACAACAGCCATAGATATATGGATATAGTTCAAGATTTAGTAAAGGGTTACAACTACAGCTACCATAAGAGTATACGGATGAAGCCCTCCGAGGTCTCTTCTGAAATCTCTTAACAAGTCTTTAAAAATCTGTATGGTTTGTTCCCCCTTCGCCGTAAGAAGAACATTGATTTGAAATGCATAGTGGAGGACTTGGTACGTATATCCAAGTTGAGGGGTGTTTTCGACAAAAAATATGAGCAAGGTTACAGCGATGAGTTGTTCACCGTTACCGAATATCGACAAGTTAAAAGATTATAACGGGGAGCTTATAGAGGGTTCCTTTTATGAGAAGGAACTACAGAAGGTACAGTTGGGTAAAGACAATGTATTTTATGTGGAGGAGATTCTGGATCAATAGAGAGAAAAGGGTAAAAAATGGGTGTTGCTCTGTTGGAAAAACTGGCCCCAAAAGTTCAACAGTTGGGTATTAGAGCACGATGTGGTGGAGGCATCGGGGTTAACTTAAACCCTCATGCATGATAAAAACACCATCATTCGAGTGGACACAGGAGTGCATCATGGAACACAATGGATTCTACCTGACTCTCCCCAGTAATGCGTCTGCACACATATATATATATATATATATATATATATATATATATATATATATATATATATATATATATATATATATATATATATATATATATATATGAATAACCAAAGTTCGAAATATACAAACAATTTTCCAAAGCCTATAGTTATCAGAGGTCTGGGAAGTAGGTCTCAGTGAGATTCAATACCCCCATAGTTGGTATAATATCAAGGATAGGGTCTGTGTGTTTTATTGCAAAAGGATATCGGAACCCCCAAAACTTATAAAGATTAAAAAAGGGTTCTATAGAACTGTAGAGAGGATCGTCTCAGAGTTGAATGAGCTCCTAACCCTGAACAATATGGAAATACTCTTGATCTACTACCCTATTCATTAACGTGTACAAATCTCAGGGGATGCTGACGGGGGTATAAAGACCAGCGGTAAGTTAGCCTACATGTTGGGGATGAGTTCCAATAAATGGACGCATGTGAGAGATAAATTCTTCCCATTCCCTGCAGATATACTGTACATGCAGGGTTTTACAACATATTTGTGTATACCGACATCATATCCTATCAAAGGGTAGGAGACAGTTACTGTATGTGCCCCTCCTGAGAACAGTTCATATAGAGGGACAGGATGGTGATGTAGTCACTGTTAACTATGACAAGCCACACTACTGTATGTACCTGTAAGCAAGAAATATATTGAAAAAACATTCTGGTTGAGCTTGAAACGGATCAGAATGAAAATATCGAATTTACTTATGGTAAAACGATTGTAAAACACCACTTTAGACACACCAAAACCTCTCTACATATCTAATATATTATTAGTATTATATTTATATTTTTTATAAACATAATACAAATATATTAAAATGGTTATGGTACACAACCACCATCTCGACCCTAACCGTTATGTCTCATACTATGTTGATCAAGTGGGTAATGGATTACCCGGTTATCATGGATCCCCGACCATGTACGGTTCGGGAATAGGAGGTATATTTCGTAACCTCTTTAGGATGGTTTTACCGTGTATGAAGAGAGGCCTCAGCATAGCCAAACCACATTTAAAATCAGCGGCTAAAAATATTGTAAGTGAGGTTGTAGCCAATGCTATGACCAGAAGGGCGTCACCAGATGTCGAGCATCAAGAAGGCTCGGGGCTTATGCTGTTGTCTCGAAGACCAAAAAAGAGACCTCCAGGTATAAGGCGCAGGCCCGCCCCTAAAAAGCGGAGGTTAACAGTTAAAAGAAACTGGTAAACTGGAGAGGACTGGACATAAAAATGCAAAAAGAATACTCAGAAGTATTTTCTAAAAGAACAAGCAACATGGCTCTTTTACACCACATGTGCTCTGAAGCTATAAAGACAGAGCTTGACCTTTTCACGGCCCCCTTAACCCAACATTCAATAGAGAGGTCCAGTTATGTGGAGATAGCCCCACTCTCTGCCATTACAGACAACGGTCCTATAGAATCTTTCATCCCAGGCCACGGTGACAACTATCTGGACCTCAACAACACCTTGGTGCATTTACGTCTCAAAGTGACCAAAAGAGATGGTACTAATATTGCAAACGATGCCAAAGTGAGTCTCATTAATTAATTACCCCTTGGTGACCATCTTCTCCCAAGTGGATGTGACTTTGGGTGAACGCCTTATCAGTCAAAGCAGTGGCACCTATCCTTATAGGGCTATCCAGGAATGTTTACTAAACTACTCCGAAGACACTCTCAAGAAACAATTCAGCGCCGGGCTGTTTAGCAAGGATAGTGTAGGAGCATCTATGGAATCCACAGACCCTACCACCGGTGTAAACAAAGGACTGAAGGCACGTGCTCGCTACTGTGCTGAATCTCGAGAGTTTCATCTGCTAGGGCCTATACACTCTGACATCTTTCAAGACTCTTAAATTCAGTTGATTTAAGGCTAAAATTAACCAGGGCCAAGGATGAGTTTTGTCTGATGTCTGCCCAAGACGGTGACTTTAGTTTAAAAGTGCTGGGGCTTTGCATTTTATTTTAAAAAAGTGTCTGTATCTCCGGCCGTTCGTTTGGGTCATTCACAGGCTTTGATGAAAGGAAATTTCCTTTACCCTCTCCAAATAATTACCATGAAAACCTTTAGAATACCGGTGGGAAGTAGAATCTGTAGTCATGATAACCTTTTTCTAGGCCCTTTACCCCGATACATTGTTATAGGTTTGGTTGATCACGCCTCTAATATGGGCAGCTTACATAAAAAAAAACTGTTTAATATTCAACATTTCAATGCAGAGCTCTCTGTAGCTCTCTATGTAGCTCTCTGTCAGAATGGACGTCATGTCCCTGCTAAGGCTTTCCAACCACAATTTAATAACAACATATCTGTGCGAGAATTTTACAATCTATTCCTGGCTACCTGGAGGCATCTAAAAGAGCTCTCTTTACCTATTGACAGAAATTATTTTACAGAGGGTTACACATTGTATGCTTTCAATTTATCACCTGATGATGACACCTCAGGAAATCTGTCTGTGGTGTCCAAAGGTAACCTCAGGCTGGAAAGGCGTTTCTGTACACCTTTGGCCTGTACAGTTAGCATGATTGTTTATTCATGCTCTGGTTCAATCTTGGAAGTGAATGCCCAAAGTCAAGTCTTAGTGGATTATTATTAATTAAGGATCGTTGAGCAAAGACATGAATACCCAAGAGCTAGAAGGTCTCATGAGCCGCTTGATTGGAAAACAATTTTGTGGAGTGTGGGCTTGTGATGAACTACCTTTTGAGATGGCAGGAGCGACCGGCCATGTCTATTGTCAATACCCATCCTAAACACATGCAGGGGTGAACATTGGCTAGCTGTTACATTAGAAGACGAAGGAGGAAGAAAAATCTCAACTTTTTCCCCTAGGATTTTCACATTTCCCCAAATCTATTAAACAGTTTTTGACCAAAAATGGATCAAAGATCTACTACAGCATCAAACAAGTACAAGATAACCTTTCCACTACATGTGGTCAGCACTGTGTATGCTACCTATGCCAAAGAGCCCGTGGAGTTTATTTTGAAGATGTTATGTCTCTTTACAATGATTATTTAAGAAGTAATGATAGCGTCGTAGGTTGTTTTGTTAGAAAATATCAAAGTGTTCAAGTATGTGTCCTTTAAGACCCTGTAATCAAGGCGTATGCTCACATCAAATGTTTCAAGAATGTCACGAATGTTAAATTGAATAATTTTTTCAAATAACATTTATTTTATTCAATCAGAGTCATTCAAAAGTCATTCAGAAGTCTAACCACCCTGAGAGATCAGGATTAGGAAAAGGTCCGGGGACGTTCAGGGGTGTAAATGAGTCAACATCATCCCTTTCATAGGGGGGCGGGGTTGTTGGGGCATCTTTAGTATAAACGAGCAGGAGCTCGTTAAAAGTTTTTTTTTAAAGTTTGAATCTGTTGACGAAGCTTATAGTTTGGTACACCTGAGAGGGGAATGTTGAGGATTGCCAGGGCCTTAAGAAACCTGTTGAGGATATGGCTGACTTATGCCCCCTTGGAGGAATTGGGTACCCCTAGTAAACTGAAAAAAATGTTGTCAAAAATTGCTAATATATGCATATAATAACTATTATTGGATAGAAAACACTCTAAAGTTTCTAAAACCGTTGGAATTATGTCTGTAAGTATAGCAGAACTCACAGGGCAGGCATTCTTCCAAACTAGTTTTGTGGTCATGAAAGTTGGAGCAACTTTGACGTCATCGCCCCCACCCTTCCCAACCACTTATGGATCTGGGGACACTTTCTATGTCTTCCACTAGATGTCCTCATTCTAGAGCGTTTAATCTTTCAAATCCCGCGAGAATTGGCCCTATGGGAGTGATTTGAGTAAGTGCCGCGAGAAAAAACCTGTGCGTTAGGGCGCGAATTGGTCACAGCCATTCCTTTGTTCCAGTACTCAGAAGAAGGACAAACGGCGGCCGGTTGAATTGAAATTTGTTTTGTGTGTTTAAAACATCATAAAGCTTGCTTCTGCACTTAGTTTGACCTGTTTAGTCGACATATAATATGTAATTTTGAAGTTTTGATGCGCAACTTTTCCGGACCAGAGGACATTTTGGGTGCATTTCAGCTGATGTTATTAGCAGTAGCTAATACAAAGACGCAAGACTTGAAACCAAACGATGTATTGGGTAAGTATGAAGCCTTCCAGAACATTCTGAACGAAGACCTTCGAAGGTAAGGGAATATTTATGCTGAAATCTGTGTTTCTGTTGACTCCAACATTACGGAGAAATGTAGCTTATATCTGAGCGCCGTCTCAGAATATTGAATAGTGTGCGATTTCTGTAACGTTAAAAATAAATGTAACAAAGCGATTGCATAAAGAAGCAGTGTATCTTTCTAACTATATGTAGAACATGTATATTTAGTCAAAGTTTATGATGTCTATTTACGTTATCTTGCCGCGCTACCTAGATTTCCTGCGGACATTTTTGAGTAATTTCTGAACATGAACTCAATGTAAATGGACATTTATGGATATAAATGGCATATTATTGAAAAAAAAAAAATGACTGTGTAACATGTCCTATTACTGTCATCTGATGAAGATTTTCAAAAGGTTAGTGAATTATTTATTTTTTAATCCTGCATTTATAATTTTATATTTTCTGGGACAAAATGGCTGCCTCTTGTCTTGGTTTCGGTGGTGGTCTAATATAAATATGTGGTGTGTTTTCGCCGTAAAACATTTAAAAAATCTGACATGCTGGGTAGATGAACAAGGTGTTTATCTTTCATTTGAGCTATTGGACTTGTTAATGTGTGGAAGTTAAATATTTCTAAGAATATTTTTGCGTTCCATGCGCCACGGTTTGAGCTGAACGGGGGGGGGGGGGGTTCCTCTAGAGGAACCCCTGGCATCAGGAGGTATTCTGCCATCAGCAACCTTGTGGTACTTTTAAGCAAGTCCATGATATGAGAACCCTTGACAACAACGCCCTGAAAGATAAACTCTCCTTTGTCATTCCAAGTAGCGGCCCCCTTTGAGTCTTTTATCTTGTTCATAACGTATCTAACATTTTTCCTGTTACGTGCCGGAACATGTGTCAACATGTCATGCGTAACATTATCTTCAACAGGCATTGGCTTTCTCTAGGCGCGTCATCTTTTAAAGGGTCCGGTAGGGAAAGCGATAAATGGTTGTTCTCTCTTTCACCTTGTTTTACCAAGGCCAAATACCTTTGCACGAGGTTTGTATATTTTTCAATCCTTTTCTGTTCAAAATATCCTTCATGGCCGTATCCAAATAATTTCCCGCTGGTTGTCTGATATTTTCAGGACCCTGTAATTGCTGTTTAAGTCTATCCACATCTTGTTGAGGCACCAAGTACATTTTATTTGCCATCACACTCTGTGTTCAACCCCCACGTCTGGCAGCGATGAGGCTGGTGATGAAGGGCATGGCTATAGTTAGTAAAGGCAGAAGAAAACCCCCAGACTGTTGTATGCTATGTATTTTCTTTTGAAGACTGGCCCTTTTATTGGAAAAGAGTTTGATCGCTGTCTTTTGTCTCTTTAATTTTTTCAGTTGGGTCGGGGTGAGTGGAATGCGTCCTTTGAGAAGATTCAAAGCAATCTCACATTGGGATAATATGGGTATGGGAGGGATAATATGGGGATAATATGGGACCCAAGTGGGTCTTACGTTCTTTAGGGGTGGCCCCAACTAGGGTTCTCAAGAACGGTAGGTTTCTTTTTAAACGCAGAGACATATCGGTTACTTTTTAGGGATGTAAACCGCCGGCCACTCCCACGGAAACAAGACTGTTCGGAGCCTCAGGTGTTCTGGAGTATTTGATTTTAAACCCACGATTAAATAAGAAATTATTTAGCATAACATTTTTATTGACCTTTAATTATTATTGAATACGTGTAAAACTAAGTATATGTTGTTTTCTAGAGTGTACAAAAATTATTCTAATGATTGAAGCTGTATCAGCATAGACGTTAAGCTGACTTTTAAAAAACATATGAGTTAGTTAATTAATTATGATGCCTAATATAAAAGGGGTTTCTTCTATAGAAATAGGTCAGGCCTCTTGCTTAGTAGTACAAACAGATCATTCAATCTATGTTCTTACTGGTTCTAGACTATGTTGAAATAATCTATATGAATGCAGCTGTCCCTTCATTAATGCCTTTAGATGCATTTGAACATAGATCATTTTGTTTTATAATGGGTACAGGATCAGTACACATCCCTGCATTCTCTATTATAAAGAAGGGGGCCCCTCTGAGGTCACATAGGTCAATTCATTGCTCTCTTTGCCTTTATAAATCTATTTTACATACTGTAAACTCCCTCTGTAGCTAACATCTACAATAACCATTAGACGTACGGGTCAGAGTTATCATACACCGTCAGGGATAGCTAACTCTGGAAATTCCTTTGGTCTGTACAGAGTCAGGTAAATCAGCTCTTTGTCCCTTACATGTGGAATAAGATCCAAGCTTCTCTAAACATTCGTGTTTTGGTGTCTCTAGGTTAATCTCTAGACTGATGAATGAGGCCTGTTACAGCTCACTTACAAAACCTTTAAAATTTGTTAGGGATAGGGGGCAGTATTCGGAAGTTTGGATGACTGAGGTGCCCAAAGTAAACTACCTGCTACTCAGGCCCAGAAGCTAGGATATGCATATGGTATTGGTAGTATTGGATAGAAAACACTCTAAAGTTTCTAAAACTGTTCAAATGATGTCTGTGAGTATAACAGAACTGATTTGGCAGGCGACATTTTGTCACATACGTTTTATTTGGGTCTTTGTCATTTAGCCTGTTTAGCATGTACAAAGAAAAAGAACACAATTCAACCAGTGGTGGATGGTGGCGAAAATAATGACATTGCAAGTAGTCATGTTCAGGGTTTCAATGTTTTATTTGACGAAGTTTTATGAATTTGCATATGACTGTGCATTATATGATGCCGTAATAGGGAAGAGGATCTGATCACGCCTATCGGTATTCTTGATTAAGTATTGATCCAAAAAGACACACACCTGTTATGGGGATAATTCCACATCTGTTTGCATTGCTTGGTAGTGTATTAGCATGGTATGAGACAAGATAAATAATACAATTTAAGTAAAGTATAAAATAAACAGTATTACCCTAAATTGAGAGATGAATAAAAAAATGTGTTATCACATCTACATCATCAAAATCTTTCAGAATGTACCTGTTTTCAGTATAGAATGACATGTATACAGATTATATTACAACTTTTTGTGTTTTGTCTTAGTGGTTGTTCTTTAGTAAATAGGAAACTCAACAGTGTGTTAGTCCGATAAACATTAATTAGATAGTTGTTTTATGTTTGTGAAACATTGAAATGTACACAATGAGAAGTGATATTGTAACAAAAGTTTTAACGGTGTAATTGTATCAAATATATATCTTTGCATGTTTGAATTAGAGCTCATTTAAACTGTTTTCATCACTGCCTGGTCAACACATTCTTGTAAGTTGGCGCTACTGTACGTGGTTATATGGGGCTGCTGTACAGATTTGGGCACATGACAAGACGTTGACATTTCTGTGTATGTATCGCATGTAACATAATAATAATAAAGATTATAATAATAACGTTATATTCTTTTTTATAATAATACAAATCTGTCAATCAAACAAATGTATTTCTTAAAACCCTTTTTTGCATCAGTAGTTGTCACAAAGTGTTTTACAGATACCCAGCCTATAAAATCCAAGACCTATCAATGCATATGTCGCAGCACAGCATCTAGGAAACACTCCCTAGAAGTCATAAACCTAGGAACAAAATTATAGCGGAACCATGCTCTGAGGGCTGTGCTGAATGGACATTTAAGAGTACATGTGTTATTGTTATTCAATATGTTCCAACGTTCGTGGATGACCCTCAGGGTCATATAATAACCATGGTGGCTGTAGAGTGGGCAAAAGTTCAACACTCAGGAGTCAATGTCATGTCTTTTGTCTTTTTCTTAGCCGGAGAGAGAGAGAGAGAGAGAGAGAGAGAGAGAGAGAGAGAGAGAGAGAGAGAGAAAGAAAGAAAGAAAGAAAGAAAGATAATGTGTTACCTAAAGTTTAAACAGATGCACACTATGTAACACATAAAATTAGTAATTGGCAAAAATGGTATGTCTTTGTCTTTCAGAACTGTTGCAATACCGAATGTTGAAACGTTGTTAAATATTTGTTAAATATTTGTTACTTATTTTGTATTTGTATTTGTATACATTGAGTTAAAGGGTATACATTGAGTTAAAGGGTATACATTGAGTTAAAGGGTATACATTGAGTTATAGGGTATACATTGAGTTAAAGGGTATACATTGAGTTATAGGGTATACATTGAGTTAAAGGGTATACATTGAGTTAAAGGGTATACATTGAGTTAAAGGGTATACATTGAGTTAAAGGGTATACATTGAGTTATAGGGTATACATTGAGTTATAGGGTATACATTGAGTTATAGGGTATGAATTGAGTTATAGGGTATACATTGAGTTAAAGGGTATACATTGAGTTAAAGGGTATACATTGAGTTAAAGGGTATACATTGAGTTCAAGGGTATACATTGAGTTAAAGGGTATACATTGAGTTATAGGGTATACATTGAGTTAAAGGGTATACATTGAGTTATAGGGTATACATTGAGTTAAAGGGTATACATTGAGTTAAAGGGTATACATTGAGTTAAAGGGTATACATTGAGTTAAAGGGTATACATTGAGTTATAGGGTATACATTGAGTTATAGGGTATACACTGAGTTATAGGGTATAAATTGAGTTATAGGGTATACATTGAGTTAAAGGGTATACATTGAGTTAAAGGGTATACATTGAGTTAAAGGGTATACATTGAGTTAAAGGGTATACATTGAGTTATAGGGTATACATTGAGTTAAAGGGTATACATTGAGTTAAAGGGTATACATTGAGTTAAAGGGTATACATTGAGTTATAGGGTATACATTGAGTTATAGGGTATACATTTAGTTAAAGGGTATACATTGAGTTAAAGGGTATACATTGAGTTAAAGGGTATACATTGAGTTATAGGGTATACATTGAGTTAAAGGGTATACATTGAGTTATAGGGTATACATTGAGTTAAAGGGTATACATTGAGTTAAAGGGTATACATTGAGTTAAAGGGTATACATTGAGTTAAAGGGTATACATTGAGTTAGAGGGTATACATTGAGTTATAGGGTATACATTGAGTTATAGGGTATAAATTGAGTTATAGGGTATACATTGAGTTAAAGGGTATACATTGAGTTAAAGGGTATACATTGAGTTAAAGGCTATACATTGAGTTAAAGGGTATACATTGAGTTATAGGGTATACATTGAGTTATAGGGTATACATTGAGTTAAAGGGTATACATTGAGTTAAAGGGTATACATTGAGTTAAAGGGTATACATTGAGTTATAGGGTATATATTGAGTTATAGGGTATACATTTAGTTAAAGGGTATACATTGAGTTAAAGGGTATACATTGAGTTAAAGGGTATACATTGAGTTAAAGGGTATACATTGAGTTATAGGGTATACATTGAGTTATAGGGTATACATTGAGCTAAAGGGTATACATTGAGTTAAAGGGTATACATTGAGTTATAGGGTATACATTGAGTTAAAGGGTATACATTGAGTTAAAGGGTATACATTGAGTTAAAGGGTATACATTGAGTTATAGGGTATACATTGAGTTATAGGGTATACATTGAGTTAAAGGGTATACATTGAGTTAAAGGGTATACATTGAGTTAAAGGGTATACATTGAGTTAAAGGGTATACCTTGAGTGAAAGGGTATACATTGAGAGAGAGAAAGAGAGAGAGAGAGAGAGAGAGAGAGAGAGAGAGAGAGAGAGAGGGGAACAGAACGAGAGATGGAGAGAGGGGGGGAACTTAGAGAAAGGGATCGAGAGAGGAACAGAACGATAGATGGAGAGAGAGGGGCGAATATAGAGAGAGGGATCGAGAGAGGAACAGAAAGAGAGATGTAGAGAGAGGGGGGAACATAGAGAGAGGGATCGAGAGAGGAACATAAAGAGAGATGGAGAGAGGGGGGGAACATAGAGAAAGGGATCGAGAGAGGAACAGAAAGAGAGATGGCGAGAGGGGGAGAACATAGAGAAAGGGATCGAGAGAGGAACATAAAGAGAGATGGAGAGAGAGGGGGGAACATAGAGAGAGGGATCGAGAGAGGAACAGAAAGAGAGATGGAGAGAGAGGGGGGAACATAGAGAAAGGGATCGAGAAAGGAACAGAAAGAGAGACGGAGAGAGGGGGGGGACATAGAAAAAGGGATCGAGAGAGAAACATATAGAGAGATGGAGAGAGAGGGGGTAACATAGAGAAAGGGATCGAGAGAGGAACAGAAAGAGAGATGGAGAGAAAGGGGGGCATGAAGAGAGATGGAGAGAGAGAGGGTGGGACAGAGAGAGGGACGGAGAGAAAGAGAGTAATATTACACACTTAAATAATAGATAATCACTCACACACACAGCCATGTCTTTATAGTTGTTCATAGTTTATTATCATAGTTTGATCATTGTCACGTTCTGACCTTTATTTCCTTTGTTTTGTCGTTATTTAGTATGGTCAGGGCGTGAGTTGGGGTGGGCCGTCTATGTTTGTTTTTCTATGATTTTGGGATTTCCATGTTTCGGCCTAGTATGGTTCTCAATCAGAGGCAGGTGTCATTAGTTGTCTCTGATTGAGACTCATACTTAGGTAGCCTGGGTTTCACTGTTTGTTGGTGGGTGTTTGTTTCCGTGTCTGTGTTTTTCACCACACGGTACTGTTTTCGGTTTCGGTTATTCACGTTACGTTTATTGTTTTTGTATTTAAGTGTTCAGTTTGTCTTTAAAATAAACATCATGAACACTTACAACGCCGCATCTTGGTCCTCCGATCCTTCTCACTTCTCCTCCTCAGACGAAGAAGAGGAGGAAAACCGTTACAATCATAGTTTGTCATAGTTTCTAATTATCATTTCTAATCGCAGTTTGAACATAGTTGGCCGTGGTTTCTAATCATGCTTTCTAATCCTACTTTCTAATCATACTTTCTAATCATACTTTCTAGTCTGAGAGGTTTGATATAAGAAGAGGGTCCAATAGACCCTAAGAGGGCAGAAGCTATTGTTTACAAACAGTATGAATAAAACAATGCTTCTATGGATAAATAGCCTTCATTTTTTTAAAACAATTAATACATATAATTCTTAAATAATATATATCTATATACAAACATCACATTAAATATTCAACTCACCTTCAAAAAGCTCCATGAGGAAGGAAAGATTCACAGATGATCTTTTAGCTGTTCTGTCTTCATGCTGTTCTGGGCTGATGGCTGGTGTTTTGAGTCATGGTAAAGCCGGCCGTACAGAACGGTAGAATGTCATTCATAGGTAGAGGCCATAACGCTTCAGGTATTCTTGTTGGGGTTCTGGCCGCTGTAAACACAAGATTAGCTTTTTAAAAATAGGGTACACACTTTTTGTTTTAATATATAAATATTATTACGCATTTTCTTTTTGGACTTTGAAAATAGTGTGATGGTGACGGGCTGCGTAAAGAAGAACTGGGCGCTGTTTTCACCTCTGTTTCCTCATCTAATGTTGGATGATCCAAATACATTATTCCTGGTAGCAGCTGTGTAAATGTCAGCTTTCCTACAGATGTTTTTTAAATAATATTAACATATATTTATATGAAATATATACATTTGAACTTAAGAAAATACATACATTTGACATAAAAACATACCTGACAATTCGATGTCGAACACTTTTAGAATATCTGTAAAAACCATATATAACAACAGTTTAATATTAGAGAGAGTGTCACTTCCTGACCTTAGTTCCTATTTTATGTCTCTATTTTAGTTTGGTCAGGGCGTGAGTTGGGGTGGGCATTCTATGTGTTGTTCTATGTTTTTGTATTTCTGTGTTTGGCCTGGTATGGTTCCCAATCAGAGGCAGCTGATTGTCTCTGATTGAGAACCATACTTAGGTAGCCTGTTTTCCCACTGTGATTTGTGGGTAGTTGTTTTCTGTCTTTGTATTTGTTACCAGACGGAACTGTTTTGGTTGTTCTTTTTGTTTACTTTGTATTGTAGTGTTCAGTTCAGTTTAATAAAATGACGAACACTTACCACGCTGCATATTGGTCCAATCCTTCCTTCTCCTCCTCAGAAGAGGAGGAAAAGCATTACAGAGAGAGAGTTCCAAACAGTGCAGTAATTTCGTAATATCATACATTTCCCACAAACTACCTAACGCCACCTAACCCCACCTTCAAAACTTTCCATGTGTATAGGCTTGCAGAAAGGCTGGAAAATACTTTTCAGATGAGCAGCTGTGTCCTAACAGAGACGATGTATGGAATGAATTTACAGACCAGGGGGGTTGTTTGTTTGACAATTTTTTTGGGAGACAACCTGTGTGCAAATGACTCTATCGTGTTGATTTAGTTTAGAAGAAACATTGTTTTTAAACCTTAGGGGTGTCTAGACCTATTCTATGCTGGTTGGTGGGATTGACTGTTGCTCCCTACAGCCCAGGAAATAACACCTGCTGTTTTTGGAGACACCCTGTGTGCAAATGACCCCTAATTTTGAATTGTTTCCAGCACAATTGTTGAGACACACACATAGACACACACCCCACACACACACGTAACCCCCATCCTCGGGGCAAAACGTCTGTTTGAGAGGCTTATGTGCAAATTACAACTAATTTTGAATTGTTTCAAGTACAATTGTCGAGAGACACACACTCACACACACCTGAAAACCCCTTTGTTTTGAAACACACACATGCACATACACACATCTTTACTGAAAGCCTTTCTCTGAGACACACTAGGAGAGAGAGACGGATATTCCATTCGTTAAAGGTGGAATACAATTTCAAATTTGATTTAATTCTAAATATTTAGTACAGACCTTTTAAACACGCTATAATTAGTTAAACAATTGTACAGCGCAATATTTAACCAAGCCAGAAGGTTTTCACACATACCATTTTTTTTGTTATACATCCAATAAATATATATATATATATATATATATATATATTATTACAGCACAGTACTACACTTTAATACCCTTTAAATGCTTATATTATAACTGTCTGTTGTAGGAAAGACTGTATTCATATAAAAATTAAAAACATTGTTTTAAAACAACTACAGAGACACACCCCCCGAAAAACCCTGAGAGTGAGAGAGCATGATATTCCATTCGCTAAAGGTGAGATAGAATTAAATAAAGGGTTTTAGAATTCTAAATATTTGGATCATCACTGGAGGCTTCGTGCCATGGATCATCACTGGAGGCTTCGTGCCATGGATCATCACTGGAGGCTTCGTGCCATGGATCATAACTGGAGGCTTCTTGCCATTGATCATCACTGGAGGCTTCTTGCCATGGATCATCACTGGAGGCTTCGTGCCATGGATCATCACTGGAGGCTTCGTGCCATGGATCATCACTGGAGGCTTCGTGCCATGGATCATAACTGGAGGCTTCTTGCCATGGATCATCACTGGAGGCTTCTTGCCATGGATCATCACTGGAGGCTTCGTGCCATGGATCATCACTGGAGGCTTCTTGCCATGGATCATCACTGGAGGCTTCTTGCCATGGATCATCACTGGAGGCTTCTTGCCATGGATCATCACTGGAGGCTTCGTGCCATGGATCATCACTGGAGGCTTCGTGCCATGGATCATCACTGGAGGCTTCTTGCCATGGATCATCACTGGAGGCTTCTTGCCATGGATCATCACTGGAGGCTTCTTGCCATGGATCATCACTGGAGGCTTCTTGCCATGGATCATCACTGGAGGTTTCGCTCGTGCAGCAGGCACAGGACTCATCGGGCTGGAGAGACACGCAGGAGGCCTGGTACGTGGGGCGGGCATCGGATACACTGGGCCGTGAAGGCGCACTGGAGGTCTCGAGCGCAGAGCTGGCACAACCCGTTCTGGCTGGATGCCCACTTCCACCCGGCAAATGCGGGACGCTGGCACAGAGCACACTGGCCTGTGAATGCTCACTCGTAACACCGTGCCCATCACCCCATAACACGGTGCCTGACCAGTCACATGCTCCCCACGTTAAGCAGGGGAGTTATCTCAGGTCTAAACTCCGACTCTGCCAATCTCCCTGTCTGCCCCCCCCCAAATATTTCTTTGGAGCTGCCTTTCGGGCTTCCGTGACCGGGTCTTCTCTCCTTACCGGTCCAGCTCTTCCTCCAGGTTGGCGCACGCTGCTTGGTCTTTTGGTGGTGGGTAGTTCTGTCACGCCTGTCAAAAGAAGTGGGCCAAAGTGCAGCGTGGTCAGCGTACATTTTATTTTATTTTAAAATGACGCCAACAAAACAACAAACTAAAGCAACAACCATGAAGCTTGCAGGGCTAAGTGCCACAAACAAAGTTAACTACCCACACTGAAAGGAGGGAAAAAGGGCTACCTAAGTATGATTCCCAATCAGAGACAACGATAGACAGCTGTCCCTGATTGAGAACCATACCCGGCCAAAACATAGAAATAAAGAAACATAGAAAACAAGAAATAGAATGCCCACCCCACATCACAACCCGACCTAACCAAATAGAGAAATAAAATGTCTCTCTAAGGTCAGGGCGCAAAACAGGGTCTCTTCCTCGCAAGATATCCCGCACACTCCAGGCTCCGTATGTTTTCTTTACCAGGATAGATCAAACGTCTTGCATTTAGACCCCGGGTCTGTCTTAAGGATAGAAGCGCCCAGCGACGTAATTGTTCACGATGTTGGAAAAGATTGTCCAGCTGTTTCATCATGGCCAGGAATATATGATAATCGCTCCACTAAAAGCTAATGACAGGCACAAAATAGTTCACATCCATGCAGGCTTTGGAAAATACATACGAACTAACCGATTTTGTAGCATTGGAACTTTTGAATTGGGCACAGCTAAAATTGTCTCATTGGAGTCTGGACTATATGCCACTGAAGAGATTCTTATGGATTTCAAATCATCTCGCCCGCACACTTCCTCTTCCAGGGCATACCCGGGCAGCGTTGTCCCACTCGGGGCGTGTTCGATCTGGCATAGCCCGAGCCGTATCTTAAGCCATTCTCCCCCCCGCAGCGCAGGAGAAAAACGGGATGTGTTTGATAAATGGGGCTGTGGCCGCTGTCTGTGAAAATCTTCACAGTTGAATCCTCTGGTTGGACAATTGATCCCATATGTCCATCACTCATATCCAGCACTCCATTAAAACATTCAGGGGCATCACACAGAATGTCCTCTATGTTTTTGTCATTGTGTTCTTGACACGAGGCACAAATTGGTCTAGGAGGCATGTTTAATTTGTTGTTTAGTGTTCTGGGGTTTATCGACATCGCTTGTAGTGTTCCGTTCTTATTTATAATGCGGCTGCCCCAAATAACCCTGGACATTCCTGCTTCATAGACAACAGCCCTAAGGTCACTACAACAGGGGGGCCATACTCTTTGAAATGTTCAAACACATCCCCCAGTTCAACGAGGTCCCTACACATCAATCATCATGGCAGCTTCAAAGGAACAGATGCACTATCTGGTTAAATAAACACTCACTCTAAGGCGTGAGAACCTCCTGTCAGGATGTCCTGCCGGATGTCCATATATGGGCATACACACCGGACCATAAAAGTAGGGTCATAAATCACACGTTTGACGTGTGCCGTCTACTGTATTCTCTCTTACAGAGTTACATATACAGAGTTAAATTTACAGAGTTAAATATACAGAGTTACATATACAGAGTTAAACATACAGAGTTAAATATACAGAGTTACATATACAGAGTTAAATATACAGAGTTAAATATACAGAGTTACATATACAGAGATACATATACATATACAGAGTTACATATACAGAGTTACAGAGTTACATATACAGAGTTACAGAGTTACATATACAAAGTTACATATACAGAGTTAAACATACAGAGTTAAATATACAGAGTTACATATACAGAGTTAAACATACATAGTTAAACATACAGAGTTAAACATACCGGACACACCGGACCATAAAAGTAGGGTCATAAATCACACGTTTGACGTGTGCCGTCTACTGTATTCTCTCTTACAGAGTTACATATACAGAGTTAAATTTACAGAGTTAAATATACAGAGTTACATATACAGAGTTGCAGATACAGAGTTACATATACAGAGTTAAACATACAGAGTTAAATATACAGAGTTACATATACAGAGTTAAATATACACAGTTAAATATACAGAGTTACATATACAGAGATACATATACATATACAGAGTTACATATACAGAGTTACAGAGTTACATATACAAAGTTACATATACAGAGTTAAACATACAGAGTTAAATATACAGAGTTACATATACAGAGTTAAACATACATAGTTAAACATACAGAGTTAAACATACAGGGTTACAGATACAGAGTTACATATACAGAGTTACATATGCAGAGTTACATATACAGAGTTACACATACAGATTTAAAAATACAGAGTTAAATATACAGAGTTACATATACAGAGTTAAACATACAGAGTTAAACATACAGAGTTAAATATACAGAGTTACATATACATATACAGAGTTACATATACAGAGTTACATATACAGAGTTACATATAAAGAGTTACATATACAGAGTTACATATACAGAGATACATATACAGAGATAAATATACAGAGTTACATATACAGAGATGCATATACATATACAGAGTTACATATACAGAGTTACATATACAGAGTTACATATACAGAGTTACATATAAAGAGTTACATATACAGAGTTACATATACAGAGATACATATACAGAGTTACATATACAGAGTTACATATACAGAGTTAAATATACAGAGTTACATATACAGAGTTACATATACATATACAGAGTTACACATACAGAGATACATATACATTACCAGAGTTACATATACAGAGTTACATATACAGAGTTACATATACAGAGATACATATACAGATATACATATGAAGAGTTAAATATACAGAGTTACAAATACAGAGATACATATACATATACGGAGTTACAAATACAGAGATACATATACAGAGATATATATACAGAGATACATATACATATACAGAGTTACACATACAGATATACATATACGGAGTTACAAATACAGAGATACATATACATATACAGAGATACATATACATATACAGAGTTACATATACAGAGATACATATACATATACAGAGTTACAAATACAGAGATACATATACATATACAGAGATACATATACATATACAGAGTTACATATACAGAGTTACATATGTAGAGTTACATATACAGAGTTAAATATACATAGTTAAATATACAGTTACATATACATATACAGAGTTACATATACAGAGATACATATACAGAGTTACATATACAGAGTTACATATAAAGAGTTACATATACAGAGTTACATATACAGAGTTACATATAAAGAGTTACCTATGTAGAGTTACATATGCAGAGTTACATATACAGAGTTACATATACAGAGATACATATACAGAGTTACATATACAGAGTTACATATGCAGAGTTACATATACAGAGTTACATATACAGAGATACATATACATATACAGAGTTACATATACAGAGTTACATATACAGAGTTACATATACAGAGATACATATACATATACAGAGTTACATATACAGAGTTACATATACAGAGATACATATACATATACAGAGTTACATATACAGAGATACATATACATATACAGAGTTACATATACAGAGATACATATACATATACAGAGTTACATATACAGAGATACATATACAGAGATACATATACATATACAGAGTTACATATACAGAGATACATATACAGAGTTACATATACAGAGATACATATACAGAGTTACATATACAGAGATACATATACAGAGTTACATATACAGAGTTACATATACAGAGTTACATATACAGAGTTACATATACAGAGTTACATATACAGAGATACATATACATATACAGAGTTACATATACAGAGTTACATATACAGAGATACATATACATATACAGAGTTACATATACAGAGTTACATATACAGAGATACATATACATATACAGAGTTACATATACAGAGATACATATACATATACAGAGTTACATATACAGAGTTACATATACAGAGTTACATATACAGAGATACATATACATATACAGAGTTACATATACAGAGATACATATACAGAGTTACATATGCAGAGTTACATATACAGAGTTACATATACAGAGTTACATATACAGAGATACATATACATATACAGAGTTACATATACAGAGTTACATATACAGAGATATATATACAGAGTTACATATATAGAGTTACATATACAGAGATACATATACATATACAGAGTTACATATACAGAGTTACATATACAGAGTTACATATACAGAGTTACATATACAGAGATACATATACATATACAGAGTTACATATACAGAGTTACATATACAGAGATACATATACATATACAGAGTTACATATACAGAGATACATATACATATACAGAGTTACATATACAGAGATACATATACATATACAGAGTTACATATACAGAGATACATATACAGAGATACATATACATATACAGAGTTACATATACAGAGATACATATACAGAGTTACATATACAGAGATACATATACAGAGTTACATATACAGAGATACATATACAGAGTTACATATACAGAGTTACATATACAGAGTTACATATACAGAGTTACATATACAGAGATACATATACATATACAGAGTTACATATACAGAGTTACATATACAGAGATACATATACATATACAGAGTTACATATACAGAGTTACATATACAGAGATACATATACATATACAGAGTTACATATACAGAGATACATATACATATACAGAGTTACATATACAGAGTTACATATACAGAGTTACATATACAGAGATACATATACATATACAGAGTTACATATACAGAGATACATATACAGAGTTACATATGCAGAGTTACATATACAGAGTTACATATACAGAGTTACATATACAGAGATACATATACATATACAGAGTTACATATACAGAGTTACATATACAGAGATATATATACATATACAGAGTTACATATATAGAGTTACATATACAGAGATACATATACATATACAGAGTTACATATACAGAGTTACATATACAGAGTTACATATACAGAGATACATATACATATACAGAGTTACATATACAGAGATACATATACAGAGTTACATATGCAGAGTTACATTAACAGAGTTACATATACAGAGTTACATATACAGAGATACATATACATATACAGAGTTACATATACAGAGTTACATATTCAGAGATACATATACATATACAGAGTTACATATACAGAGTTACATATACAGAGATACATATACATATACAGAGTTACATATACAGAGATACATATACAGAGTTACATATACATATACAGAGTTACATATACAGAGATACATATACATATACAGAGTTACATATACAGAGATACATATACAGAGTTACATATACAGAGTTACATATACAGAGTTACATATACAGAGTTACATATACAGAGATACATATACATATACAGAGTTACATATACAGAGATACATATACAGAGTTACATATACAGAGATACATATACATATACAGAGTTACATATACAGAGTTACATATACAGAGATACATATACATATACAGAGATACATATACAGAGATACATATACAGAGTTACATATACAGAGATACATATACAGAGATACATATACAGAGTTACATATACAGAGATACATATACATATACAGAGATACATATACAGAGATACATATACAGAGATACATATACAGAGATACATATACAGAGTTACATATACAGAGATACATATACAGAGTTACATATACAGAGTTACATATACAGAGTTAAATATACAGAGTTACATATACAGAGATACACATACAGAGATACATATACAGAGTTACATATACAGAGATACATATACATATACAGAGTTACATATACAGAGATACATATACAGAGATACATATACAGAGATATATATACATATACAGAGTTACATATATAGAGTTACATATACAGAGATGCATATACATATACAGAGTTACATATACAGAGTTACATATACAGAGTTACATATACAGAGTTACATATACAGAGATACATATACATATACAGAGTTACATATACAGAGTTACATATACAGAGATACATATACATATACAGAGTTACATATACAGAGATACATATACATATACAGAGTTACATATACAGAGATACATATACATATACAGAGTTACATATACAGAGATACATATACAGAGATACATATACATATACAGAGTTACATATACAGAGATACATATACAGAGTTACATATACAGAGATACATATACAGAGTTACATATACAGAGATACATATACAGAGTTACATATACAGAGTTACATATACAGAGTTACATATACAGAGTTACATATACAGAGTTACATATACAGAGATACATATACATATACAGAGTTACATATACAGAGTTACATATACAGAGATACATATACATATACAGAGTTACATATACAGAGTTACATATACAGAGATACATATACATATACAGAGTTACATATACAGAGATACATATACATATACAGAGTTACATATACAGAGTTACATATACAGAGTTACATATACAGAGATACATATACATATACAGAGTTACATATACAGAGATACATATACAGAGTTACATATGCAGAGTTACATATACAGAGTTACATATACAGAGTTACATATACAGAGATACATATACATATACAGAGTTACATATACAGAGTTACATATACAGAGATATATATACATATACAGAGTTACATATATAGAGTTACATATACAGAGATACATATACATATACAGAGTTACATATACAGAGTTACATATACAGAGTTACATATACAGAGATACATATACATATACAGAGTTACATATACAGAGATACATATACAGAGTTACATATGCAGAGTTACATTAACAGAGTTACATATACAGAGTTACATATACAGAGATACATATACATATACAGAGTTACATATACAGAGTTACATATTCAGAGATACATATACATATACAGAGTTACATATACAGAGTTACATATACAGAGATACATATACATATACAGAGTTACATATACAGAGATACATATACAGAGTTACATATACATATACAGAGTTACATATACAGAGATACATATACATATACAGAGTTACATATACAGAGATACATATACAGAGTTACATATACAGAGTTACATATACAGAGTTACATATAGATATACAGAGTTACATATACAGAGTTACATATACAGAGATACATATACATATACAGTGTTACATATACAGAGATACATATACAGAGTTACATATACAGAGATACATATACATATACAGAGTTACATATACAGAGTTACATATACAGAGATACATATACATATACAGAGATACATATACAGAGATACATATACAGAGTTACATATACAGAGATACATATACAGAGATACATATACAGAGTTACATATACAGAGATACATATACATATACAGAGATACATATACAGAGATACATATACAGAGATACATATACAGAGATACATATACAGAGTTACATATACAGAGATACATATACAGAGTTACATATACAGAGTTACATATACAGAGTTAAATATACAGAGTTACATATACAGAGATACACATACAGAGATACATATACAGAGTTACATATACAGAGATACATATACATATACAGAGTTACATATACAGAGATACATATACAGAGATACATATACAGAGATACATATACAGAGATACATATACAGAGTTACATATACAGAGATACATATACATATACAGAGTTACATATACAGAGATACATATACAGAGTTAAATATACAGAGTTACATATACATATACAGAGTTACATATACAGAGTTACATATACAGAGATACATATACATATACAGAGATACATATACAGAGATACATATACAGAGTTACATATACAGAGTTACATATACAGAGTTACATATACAGAGTTACATATACAGAGATACATATACATATACAGAGATACATATACAGAGATACATATACAGAGTTACATATACAGAGATACATATACAGAGATACATATACAGAGTTACATATGCAGAGTTACATATACAGAGTTACATATGTAGAGTTACATATACAGAGTTTCATATACATATATAGATTTAATTTCCAGCTGTTTAATGCCACCCAGTGCAATATACATGATTTTCTGCTTGTACAGGAGTTCGCAAAGTGAACGAGCTAGAATTCAATAGAGATTATGCAAATTATATTCTTAACATATCCTGCTCTTTATTCACCAAACCCTAATTAACAAACACATCCACCGTGAAAAAAAGCACAGAAACACATTGGGTTTTAAAATGCCTAACCTTTAAGTCTCTTTAAACCGTTTAACTTTAAAACAAGATGATTTCATGATGGTGATGGGTTGTTGACGTCAGTATGGGATGGATGGGTGAAGGGAGGGATGCTGATTTTGGGAAGAGACGATAGATAGCTAACGCATTGGAGGGAGACATCAGCAGCTCAATCACTCTAGATCTACCAGACAACACCAACAGAGAAAACACATTACCATCTTGTTTTGTCCTGTTTATTAGATTTAGAGCCGTACACCCCCCAGGGTCGTATGACAATCTCCAGTCTCTGTTCCTTCTCAAAAGCATCAGATAGATTGGCTTTCTCCAGTGAGATACGTTCAGCCTCTTACGAATTGAAGGATATTTATGAAATACAGAGCGACGAAAGATTATAATTTATTTTATTTTTTCTTGGTAATTTTTTTGGGGAAGCATGGCTTGCCTTGGCATCAATGAATACACGCCACTGCCCTTCTAAATGTTTTGAGAGTTAGAAAAGGGGCTCTTTAGAATGAAGAAAAAAACTATATAAGTAAAACACTTAAAGACTTTGTCAGGCTCTTTCATTCCTCTGTTGTGTCTGAGGCTGAGCGAGCAGAGTAAACACATCTCTATATCTGAGACATAGGTTCCAAGGGAGCTGGTATGAGCTATAACCTGAAATATATCCTCCCTCTCTCTCTCTCTCTCTCTCTCTCTCTCTCTCTCTCTCTCTCTCCATCTTTCTCTCTCTGTCTCTTTCTATCTTCCTCTCTCTGCCTCTCTCTGTCTCTCTCTGTCTGTCTCTGTCTCTCTCTTTCTATTTTTAGAGTGTATCGCAAAGGCTGGGATTCAAGCAAACCTTTATTGAACAGAGCATTATGCTTCTCCTCCCTCTGGTTAGAGCTACGGTAGGTCCTTCCCATCTCTATTCAGAACTCTGTCTTCTCTTTGTTTACGAAGGGGATACTGTGGTGGGTGTCAGTACTGATTAGTGTCCGGGTGATGATAAACTGGCACAAGTCGGTGTTCTGGAGTGGGCCAAGACCGGTCAGGGCCTCTGTCTCTGCTGCTACAGTCACCTGGAACGACCATACATGCCAAGCACACGGCCACATCTCAGCCAGGGTTGTATTCTACACACAAACTTCAACAAAACACACACACAGATGTATAATGGCGTCGAAGGCCATCGTTTTACGTCTTCCTGACCAATTGCACTATTTTGTGTATTTTTTAAAATGGATAATGGATAATCCACCTCCGTTCTACTGGCGAATGTGCAATCACAGGGGAATAAAATCGATGGGCTCCGTTCGAGACTATATTATCAAAGATACATTAAAAACTGTAATATCCTATGTTTCACAGAGTCGTGGCTGAACAAGGACATGAATAATATACAGTTAGCTGGTTTTTCCGTGCATCGGCAAGACAGAACAGCCGTCTCCGTTAACATCAGAGGGGGTGGTGTGTGTCACTATGTCAAACACAGCTGGTGAGTGATCTCTAAAATTAAGACTCAAGGTTTTGCTTGACTGGGTGAGGGGAGTCTTCTCTAGGTAAATATCTCTGTAGGTGAGGGCTTTGTGGTGCAATGTGTGGGCATTGCTTTCTTTTAGGTGGTTGTAGAATTTAACAGCTATTTTCTGGATTTTGATAAGTATTGGGTAAGGTCCTAATTTTGCTCTGCATGCATTGTTTTGGGTCTTGCATTGTAGAGAAAGTATATATTTGCAGAATTCTGTATGCAGAGTCTTAATTGGGTTTTGTCCTATTTTGTGAATTATTGGTTAACCTGTACCCCCTGCACATTGACTCTGTACCATAATCCCCTTTATATACAGTGCGTTCTGAAAGTATTTAGACCCCTTGAGTTTTTCACATTTTGTTACGTTACAGCCATATTATAAATATAATCAAATAAATTGTTTTCCTGATCATTATACACACAATACCCCATAATTACAAAGTGAAAACAAGGTTTTAGACATTTTTGTAAATTCATAAAAAATACAAAACAGAAATAACTTATTTACATAAGTATTCAGACCCTTTGCTATGAAACTTGAAATTGAGCTCAGGTGCATCCTGTTTCCATTGATCATCCTTGAGATGTTTCTACAACTTGATTGGAGTTCACCTGTGGTAAATTCAATTGATTGGACATGATTAAGAAAGGAACACACCTGTCTAAGGTCCCACAGTGCATATCAGAGTGAGCCATGAGCTCAAAGGAATTGTCCGTAGAGCTCCGAGACAGGATCGTGTCAAGCCACAGATCTGGGGAAGGGTACCAAAAAAATGCAGCATTGAAGATCCCAAAGAAAACGGTGGCCTCCATCATTATTAAATGGAAGAAGTTTGGAATAAACAATACTCTACCTAGAGCCTGGTCAGGAAGGTGACCAATAACCCGATGGTCACTTTGACAGAGCTCCAGAGTTCCTCTGTGGAGATGGGAGAACCTTCCAGAAGGACAACCATCTCTGCAGCACTCCAGCAATCAGGCCTTTATGGTAGAGTGGCCAGACGAAAGCCACTCCTCAGTAAAAGACATGATACAGCCCGCAGCCCGTTTGCCACAAGGCACCTAATGGACGCTCAGACCTGGAGAAACAAGATTCTCTGGTCTGATGAAACCAAGATTGAACTCTTTGGCCTGAATCCAACCCATCGAACCTGAAGGAGCTTGAGAGGATCTGCAGAGAAGAATGGGAGAAACTCCCCAAATACAGGTGCGCCAAGCTTGTTGCGTCATACCCAAGAAGACTCAAGGCTGTAATCACTGCCAAAGGTACTGGGTAAAGGTCTGAATAAATTAAAGGTTAAATAAACTTAGTAATTCTGATATTTCAGTAAAAAAATATATACATTTGCAAAAATGTCTTAAAGCCTGTTTGTGCTTTGTCGTTATGGGGTATGTGTGTAGATGGATGAGGATTATTCGTATTTTTAAAATCAGTTTTAGAATAATGCTGTAACCTAACAAAATGTGGAAAAGGTCAAGGGGTCTGAATACTTCCCGAATGCACTGTAGCCTCGTTATTGTTATTTTATTGTGTTACTTTGTTTTACTTCAGTTTATTTAGTACATATTTACATAACTCATTTTTTTCTTAAAACTGCCTTGTTGGTTAAGGTTTTGCAAGTAAGCATTTCACTGTAAGGTCTGCAACTGTTTTGATTTGATTTGAATAATATAAGGAATTTTAAATGATTTATACTTTTACTTTTGATTCTTATGTATATTTTAGCAATTCCATTTGATTTTGATACTTAAGTATATTTAAAACCAAGGTTCCTGCTCTTTAGGCCAAAGGCAGATGACCTCAGGTTGTCCAGTGAAGGTGAAGGTGAAGTAGCAGGGAAAGATATCTTGGTGATTCAGAAGAGTAAGATACTTTACAACCGCTGAAGGATTGAAGGTTAGAAGACAAAGCGTTAAGAGTCAAGATACACTTTGTTTTTTGTGCTTTATAAGATATGTGTGTGTTTGTGCATGTGTATAGGAATGTGTGTGCTTGTGTGTGTCTGTGTGTGTAGGAATGTGTATATGAAACAGCGTACAGTACAGTAGGGCTGGTTGGTTGTGTTCCACGGGTACTTCCTGTGGTATTGTGGCGCTGTGCAGCAGAGATGATTCATGACTTTCACTGCTGTGTTCAGAGAAAATTCTAACAATAAATCTGTCTCTGCCTCGCTATATGTCACTGTCACGCACACACACACACACTCTCTCTCTCTGTACACTTCTCCAACACTTTGGCTTAACAGTCTTATGACTCACAGTCAGGTAGACCATAAAAAGGAATCTTGTTTTTTGGGGGGTAATGGACATGAATAAATTAAGAATAAAATAAAAGGAGGCTGATTCATTCTGTTTTACTTTCATTTTCTGTGGAAAAATGAACAGTTTATGATAGCTACTGTTTATAAGTATCCTAATCACAACGTGATGAACTACATTGACACTAGCGTATCTTATAAATTTGTTCATACATACAAATACTCTATTTATGCAACAGAATACTGTCAATACTGTCATTACTGTCAATACTGTCATTACTGTCAATACTGTCATTACTGTCAATACTGTAACCATTACTATTAATATTACGGTAATCAAACCGTAGCATTCTTGAGAAAGTGTGAAAGACTTTCAGTGGCATCGTGGCACGGAAAATCACCTTTCCACTCTCTGCATCCCAGAGACTACATGAAGCCTCGCCTCGGAACCCATACACAACCGCTAGGATTAGCAGCCCTATGTAGGCATGCACGTCATTCTCATCAACCCCTTTCCAGTTGTCTCCATATTTAAGGACACCCTCCAAATTTGTTAGCTCAAAGGATGATTTTTTTCGATGGCTGGTGTGATGAACATGTAGAATGTTGAGGCGATGTCCTGGGCATGGGCAACTGCATGTCTTGTGGGCCCTGGGGTCATCCTTATGGCATTTTGTGCTGCCAACCTGCCCTGGTTGCCATATGGTGACAAGGACCATGTTATTTTGCTGTTCTTTGACAAAAATGTCACTCTTTCAGCTTGGGGGATTTCTTCCCCATCTTCTTCTTCAGATACCTCCTCCATTTCTAAATCATTGCTCTCTTGTTCCTCCTGGACAAAAAATCCGATCCATGACCTGTTTGGGCACTGAAAACTGCACTCATGGCTTCAGCAAAGAGAAAACTGGGGGGACTGTCATCTGCAGAACCTTTATAGCCTCTGACTGCATTCCCCATTAGTAAACAATCCTTTAAGGACATTTTTATTTTGTCTGAAATGTTGTATATTTTGTCTGAAATGTTGTTTATTTTGTCTGTGAACTTGAGTCATGTCTGGGGTCATGGAGGGGAGATGCTGCACATGCACAAGAAAGTTTAAGTTTTGCCTGAGTTCAAGCTGATGTTTGTTGGCTCTAATTGGGGATCATACTTAAAACAGCTACCCCCCTACTTTTTTTCCATTTCCGCCTGAAGACATAGCCAAATCTAACTGCCTGTAGCTCAGGCCAAGATCCAAGGATATGCATATTCTTGGTTTCATTTGAAAGAAAACACTCTGAGGTTTGTGTAAATGTGAATTGAATATAGGAGAATATAACACAATAGATCTGGTTTAGATAATACAATAAAAAAAACATATGTTTTTTCATTTTTATTGTTGTATCATCATCTTTAAAATGAACAAGACAAAACAAACATTCAGATAGGATGATGGCGACAATTTCAGTGAAAAACATGAGGGCAACAGTACTTGTGCAAAGTTTCAAAATGATAACTTCCAAAATGACATTTATCATGAAGTCACCCAGGTGTCCCACACAAGTAGCCCACATGTACCCAAGTGGCCAAATTGGTGAAGTTATACATTTTGAATGGAATAACTATATACAAAATACCCCCAAAAAATGGAGAAAAAACATGAAAAAAAAAATATACATTTACAAAATAACACTTTCAATATTTGGAAGACCCTCAGTCCTCTACACAATATTGTGCTGCTGATGCCAGGTGCCATAGCAGTCTCTCTCTTCTGTAAAGCAGAGGGTCACCAAGCATGTGGTGCAGGTGATGGGGGACTTCATTTTGCAAAGAACACAGCGAAGCCTCCATGCTGTGCCCTTTTGGCCCTGAGGCACATCCATGCCTGCAGAAATACATTTGGGCAGATGAACACCACTTGTGGCAGGAGCAGAAGGGACAGAGATAGAGGGGCCAGAACGTGGTGCTGTGGTGCTGTAGCCAGCAAGCTCCTTGATGAGCAGCTCTCTGAAGGCTAGCTGTGAGATGGGGGGCTTTCCACAGCTCTTAGCCATTTCCTTGTGTATGATGAATGCATTCACAACAGCAATGTCGATGAAATGATTGAAGAAGGTCTTGTACCGTTTCATCAACTTATGGAGAACATTGTAATAGCCTATCTGTCATGTATTGTCATGTTGTGTCTTGTTTCTGTCCTTTCCCTTCACCCTGTCTCCCTCTGCTGGTCGTTATTAGGTTACCTTTTCTCCCCCTCTTTCCCCCAGCTGTTCCTTGTCTCCTCCTAACTACCTCGTCACCCCTTTTCCCACCTGTTCCCTTTTTCCCTCTGATTAGTCCTCTATATCTCTCTCTGTTTTTGTTTCTGTCTTTGTCGGATTCTTGTTTGTGTTATTCATGCCTGAACCAGACTATCGTCATGTTTGCTGCAACCTTGTCCTGTCCTGTCGGAATCTGCCGGTCCATCTGAGCCTACGTTTGTTTTGTTATTAAAGAAGCTCTGTTTACGTTAATTCGCTTTTGGGTCCTCATTCACGCACCTAACAGAAGAATCCGACCAAGAATGGACCCAGCGACTTCGGATCCTCTCCACTCAGCCGTCGAGATCCAGGGAGCGATGCTAGGCAGACACGAGCAGGAATTGTCTGCTGCTCGACATGCCGTTGAGACCCTGGCCACCCAAGTCTCCAACCTCACAGAACAGGTTCACCATCTCCGCCTCGATCCACCGGCCACTTCCAGGGCTTTCGAATCTCCGGAGCCCAGAATCAATAACCCGCCGTGTTACTCTGGGGAGCCCACTGAATGCCGCTCGTTCCTCACCCAGTGTGATATTGTGTTTTCTCTCCAGCCCAACACTTACTCCAGGAGCACTGCTCGTGTCGCCTACGTCATATCTCTCCTTACTGGACGGGCTCGTGAGTGGGGCACGGCAATCTGGGAGGCAAGGGCTGAGTGTACTAACCAGTATCAGGACTTTAAGGAGGAGATGATACGGGTTTTTTGATCGATCTGTTTTTGGGGAGGAGGCTTCCAGGGTCCTGTCTTCCCTATGTCAAGGTAATCGATCCATAACAGACTACTCTATTGAGTTTCGCACTCTTGCTGCCTCCAGTGGCTGGAACGAGCCGGCTTTGCTCGCTCGTTTTCTGGAGGGTCTCCGCGCAGAGGTAAAGGATGAGATTCTCTCCCGGGAGGTTCCTTCCAGCGTGGATTCCTTGATTGAACTCGCTATTCGCATTGAGCGACGGGTTGATCTTCGTCACCGAGCTCGTGGAAAGGAGCTCGCGTTCTCCGTTGCCCCCCTCTCCGCATCACTACCATCTTCCTCTGCCGGCTCGGGTGCTGAGCCTATGCAGCTGGGAGGTATCCGCATCTCGACTAAGGAGAGGGAACGGAGAATCACCAACCGCCTCTGTCTCTATTGCGGTTCTGCTGGTCATTTTGTCACTTCATGTCCAGTAAAAGCCAGAGCTCATCAGTAAGCGGAGGGCTACTGGTGAGCGCTACTACTCCTGTCTCTCCTTCAAGATCCTGCACTACCTTGTCGGTCCATCTACGCTGGACCGGTTCGTCAGCTTCCTGCAGTGCCTTAATAGACTCTGGGGCGGAGGGCTGTTTTATGGACGAGACCTGGGCTCGGGAACATGACATTCCTCTCAGACAGTTAAGGGAGTCCACGGCCTTGTTCGCCCTGGATGGTAGTCCTCTCCCCAGGATTCAGCGTGAGACGCTACCTTTAACCCTCACTGTTTCTGGTAATCATAGCGAAACCATTTCTTTTTTAATTTTTCGTTCACCTTTTACACCTGTTGTTTTGGGCCATCCCTGGCTAGTTTGTCATAATCCTTCTATTAATTGGTCTAGTAATTCTATCCTCTCCTGGAACGTCTCTTGTCATGTGAAATGTTTAATGTCTGCTATCCCTCCTGTTTCCTCTATCTCTTCTTCACAGGAGGAGCCTGGTGATTTGACAGGGGTGCCGGAGGAATATCACGATCTGTGCACGGTGTTCAGTCGGTCCAGGGCCACCTCTCTTCCTCCACACCGGTCGTATGATTGTAGTATTGATCTCCTTCCGGGAACCACTCCCCCCCGGGGTAGACTATACTCTCTGTCGGCTCCCGAACGTAAGGCTCTCGAAGATTATTTGTCTGTAGCTCTTGCCGCCGGTACCATAGTCCCCTCCTCCTCTCCCGCCGGAGCGGGGTTTTTTTTTGTTAAGAAGAAGGACGGGTCCCTGCGCCCCTGCATAGATTATCGAGGGCTGAATGACATAACAGTGAAGAATCGTTATCCGCTTCCTCTTATGTCTTCAGCCTTCGAGATCCTGCAGGGAGCCAGGTTTTTCACTAAGTTGGACCTTCGTAACGCTTACCATCTCGTGCGCATCAGGGAGGGGGACGAGTGGAAGACGGCGTTTAACACTCCGTTAGGGCACTTTGAATACCGGGTTCTTCCTTTCGGCCTCGCTAACGCTCCAGCTGTCTTTCAGGCATTAGTCAATGATGTCCTGAGAGACATGCTGAACATCTTTGTTTTCGTTTATCTTGACGATATCCTGATTTTTTCACTGTCACTCCAGATTCATGTTCAGCACGTTCGACGTGTCCTCCAGCGCCTTTTAGAGAATTGTCTTTTTGTGAAGGCTGAGAAGTGCACTTTTCATGCCTCCTCCGTCACATTTCTCGGTTCTGTTATTTCCGCTGAAGGCATTAAGATGGATCCCGCTAAGGTCCAAGCTGTCATTGATTGGCCCGTCCCTAAGTCACGCGTCGAGCTGCAGCGCTTTCTCGGCTTCGCGAACTTCTATCGTCGTTTCAGCCGTAATTTCGGTCAGGTGGCAGCTCCTCTCACAGCCCTTACTTCTGTCAAGACGTGCTTTAAGTGGTCCGTTTCCGCCCAGGGAGCTTTTGATCTCCTCAAGAATCGTTTTACATCCGCACCTATCCTTGTTACACCTGACGTCTCTAGACAGTTCGTTGTCGAGGTTGACGCGTCAGAGGTGGGCGTGGGAGCCATTCTTTCTCAGCGCTCCCTCTCTGACGACAAGGTCCACCCTTGCGCGTATTTTTCTCATCGCCTGTCGCCGTCGGAACGTAACTATGATGTGGGAAACCGCGAACTGCTCGCCATCCGCTTAGCCCTAGGCGAATGGCGACAGTGGTTGGAGGGGGCGACCGTTCCTTTTGTCGTTTGGACCGACCATAGGAACCTTGAGTACATCCGTTCTGCCAAACGACTTAATGCGCGTCAGGCGCGCTGGGCGCTGTTTTTCGCTCGTTTCGAGTTCGTGATTTCTTATCGTCCGGGCTCTAAGAACACCAAGCCTGATGCTTTATCTCGTCTCTTCAGTTCTTCAGTAGCCTCCACTGACCCCGAGGGGATTCTCCCTGAGGGGCGTGTTGTCGGGTTGACTGTCTGGGGAATTGAGAGGCAGGTAAAGCAAGCACTCACTCACACTCCGTCGCCGCGCGCTTGTCCTAGAAACCTTCTTTTCGTTCCCGTTCCTACTCGTCTGGCCGTTCTTCAGTGGGCTCACTCTGCCAAGTTAGCCGGCCACCCTGGCGTTCGGGGTACGCTTGCTTCCATTCGCCAGCGTTTTTGGTGGCCCACCCGGGAGCATGACACGCGTCGTTTCGTGGCTGCTTGTTCGGTCTGCGCGCAGACTAAGTCCGGTAACTCCCCTCCTGCCGGCCGTCTCAGGCCGCTTCCCATTCCCTCTCGACCGTGGTCTCACATCGCCTTAGATTTTGTCACCGGACTGCCTTCGTCAGCGGGGAAGACTGTTATTCTTACGGTTGTCGACAGGTTCTCTAAGGCGGCTCATTTTATTCCCCTTGCTAAGCTTCCTTCTGCTAAAGAGACGGCACAAATCATCATCGAGAATGTTTTCAGAATTCATGGCCTTCCGTCAGACGTCGTTTCGGACAGAGGTCCGCAATTCACGTCTCAATTTTGGAGGGAGTTTTGCCGTTTGATTGGGGCTTCCGTCAGTCTCTCTTCCGGCTTTCACCCCCAGTCTAACGGTCAAGCAGAACGGGCCAATCAGACTATTGGTCGCATCTTACGCAGTCTTTCTTTTCGCAACCCTGCGTCTTGGTCAGAACAGCTCCCCTGGGCAGAATACGCCCACAACTCGCTTCCTTCGTCTGCGACCGGGCTATCTCCTTTTCAGAGTAGCCTCGGGTACCAGCCTCCGCTGTTCTCATCTCAGTTCGCCGAGTCCAGCGTCCCCTCCGCTCAGGCTTTTGTCCAACGTTGCGAGCGCACCTGGAAGAGGGTCAGGTCTGCACTTTGCCGTTATAGGGCGCAGACTGTGAGGGCTGCTAATAAGCGTAGAACTAAGAGTCCTAGATATTGTCGCGGTCAGAGAGTTTGGCTCTCCACTCAGAACCTTCCCCTTAAGACCGCTTCTCGCAAGTTGACCCCGCGGTTCATTGGTCCGTTCCGTATTTCTCAGATCATTAATCCTGTCGCAGTTCGACTTCTTCTTCCGCGATATCTTCGTCGCGTCCACCCGGTCTTCCATGTCTCCTGTGTCAAGCCCGTTCTTCGCGCCCCCGCTCGTCTTCCCCCCCCCCCCATCCTTGTCGAGGGCGCACCCATCTACAGGGTCCGTAGGATTTTGGACATGCGTCCTCGGGGCCGTGGTCATCAGTACCTAGTAGATTGGGAGGGGTACGGTCCTGAGGAGAGGAGTTGGGTTCCCTCTCGGGACGTGCTGGACCGTGCGCTGATCGATGATTTCCTCCGTTGCCGCCAGGTTTCCTCCTCGAGTGCGCCAGGAGGCGCTCGGTGAGTGGGGGGGTACTGTCATGTATTGTCATGTTGTGTCTTGTTTCTGTCCTTTCCCTTCACCCTGTCTCCCTCTGCTGGTCGTTATTAGGTTACCTTTTCTCCCCCTCTTTCCCCCAGCTGTTCCTTGTCTCCTCCTAACTACCTCGTCACCCCTTTTCCCACCTGTTCCCTTTTTCCCTCTGATTAGTCCTCTATATCTCTCTCTGTTTTTGTTTCTGTCTTTGTCGGATTCTTGTTTGTGTTATTCATGCCTGAACCAGACTATCGTCATGTTTGCTGCAACCTTGTCCTGTCCTGTCGGAATCTGCCGGTCCATCTGAGCCTACGTTTGTTTTGTTATTAAAGAAGCTCTGTTTACGTTAATTCGCTTTTGGGTCCTCATTCACGCACCTAACACTATCAGTGCATCTGACAGGTCCACACCTCCCATGCTCTTGTTGTAGTCCTTTATTGCAGTTGGAATGGGGACATTTTTTGCGGTCCATGCCCCAGTAGCGCTGAGACAACAGGTGTCCGGCTGGATGAACCAGTTTCAGTGGGGGATGGACACCTTGGCACTGGGGGATCCCATTCGGAGTCAGTGTCACTGTGAAAGAAAATGTTCAGTTAGAATAGTTTCACATATGAGCCCTGTATCAACAGGTATAATAAACAGATATATATAGCGTACAGGGAAAATAAGGTTGAATATATTATTATAGATCTGCTAGCTCTACTGTTTCATTTATATTATGGCAGACCAGCTAGATCTACTGTCTATTTTATATTATGACATTTCGGCTAGATCTACTGTCTCTATTATAGTATGACAGACCAGCTAGATCTACTGTCTTTCTTATATTACAACAGACCAGCTGTATCTATTGTCTCCATTTCACTTTGGCCATTGTTGTGGGCCTGCCCTCCCCTCAAAAGCCTCAAATAGGCTATTTCATGTGGGGGTGGGGTGGGGTGGAGCGGCAGACACACGCATCTCGGCCATGCTCCCTCTAATCCACAATATGTATACAGTATATACACACACAAACATAGGCTATGGGTCATAAACATACATACAAACATACCCCCATCCACAATGTATAGCCAACGTGTACTTTACAAATTTCATTAGATTTTTATATATTGCTACTAAAATTTAAACAAATCACAAATAATATTTTATATTATTAATTTCAAACAACGGTATTAGCATGAGAAGAACTTACCAGTCCAAAACGATGTCCTCTCCGTTGAAAAAATATTCCTCCATTTGGGAATCAAAGCTATGCTAGCTAAATGAATCATCCTCCAACAATCTCTGTCTCACTTTCCCGATCAATTTCTTCTAAAATTGTGTGTACATCTGTATATCTAGACTTAGATTAAGCTTTCCCTGACTTAGTCGCCATACTGATTGATACTGTATATAAACAGCTGAAGATGCGCTTTACCAAAAAAGTGCTGTGCGTAACATGCGCTTCTTCCAGTATGAATCTTTAATGGCGAATGACCCTCTTTACGCCGGAGTTTACTACATGGGTTGGTCTTCCAACACATAACCATCCTCAGATAATCGCATCGTATTCTTTCGCAGGAAATCACTTTTTATATCTGACAACGAAGTTGGATTAGTAAGATTCTAGGCTTTTGAAACATGTGAGACACTTGTATATTCATGAATGTTTAATATGACTATTTATGTAGTGATCACCGTATGTTGTCGAATTTAATCCCGCTAACGGGTTCGGTGCGCAGAGCGGTTAAGGGTTCCCTGTTCCCACCTGCTTTGAGTGAGTGCATGTTGCACCTCGGTACTGCATGGTCGTTGTTTGTTTCTTGGTTTTAAGTTTCACACAAAATAAAGATGTGGAACTCCACTCACACTGCGCCTTGGTCCGTCTCTCCTCATGATCATGACACTTTGTGGTTTTTGTGGTGTGTAAATGGATTTATATAAAAATTACCCTAAGAATATTTGTACCTTGGTGGTGTACAGCTTTCATGGAAATATGAATAAAGGAGATGTTTAACTTTTTCTAATGTTGGGGTCATTCTAGGAAAAGTAATCAAATTTCAAGTTGAAAAAATATAATTTAGGGGGTTTTCTCTGCTGTTCAACATAGTGGCAGGTAATTTTTTACACTTAGACGACACAAGGGTTAAAACAGCCTAACCTGCTCTGCTAGGGCGAGCAAAATGGTCAGTCAGGTGTTCTCTCATTTGTGTTTGGAAGAAGCTAGCCAGTTAGCTTGTGTGCTTGACTGGCGTTGTGATGGTCAGAACGCTCGGATCAACCCTATTCCTTCGGCCATAGCGTCCAGTGTGCGTTGTTGACGCTCCAAGAGGGAAATGCTCATAATTTACAAATGGACAATCTGACAACGCTCTGAAATTACGAATGCCCAGAGCGCACTCTGGCACTCCAGATTGAATTTACGATCACACCCAAAGTCATAAAATGCCTAGCTAGTAATTTGTTATGCTAACAAGCATAACAGCATCAACTTCCGGTAGTCAGGCGTAGCACTAGTATGCTCAACTGAAAGGATACCGTTCGTTTACAGTATACTAATATGTACTAATAGTATATATAGTAGCACTTAGTATATACTCATTAAGTATGAAGTGCACAGTATATTAGTATGGTTATTCGAACACAGCCAATGTCTCTTTTAATGTGGTCCTAGGAAGTGTGTGCTCTACTGTGTAGTTTGTACTTAGGTCAGAGGTCACTGCAGAATATAGTCCTGGGGAAACGGGTGCCTAGAAAGACACATTAATTCACTTTGAATTGTAAAATGAAATATCTGCATAGTTCAATCCAAATGGAAATTAGTTTTCGATGTCATCGACTGCCAGGCCGTCATTGGAAATGAGAATTTGTCTTAATTGACCTGTTAAAATAAAGGTAAAAAATACATAAAAATAAAGAAACACACCATCTAGCCAGATCACTCTCACTGTGTTATCAAACACCACTGACGCTTAGAAAAGGTCATCTAGTTTTTAATAGCAGTTATTACAAGACGAGCCCTCACCTTGTCTATGTACTCTATCAAGGGAAAGTCCACGCTAAAGGAAAAGTTGACACAGTCCATTCATAGTACAGTCTTTTCAGCTTCCTCAAAACTGCTTTCCATGCCTCTGACTTGCCTCTGTCCTCTCTCTTGTTCTGTTTCTTGTCCTCTGACTTGTCCTCTCTCTTGTCCTGTCTCTTATCCTCTGACTTGTCCTGTCTCTTATCCTCTGGCTTGCCCTCTCTCTTGTCCTGTCTCTTATCCTCTGACTTGCCCTCGCTCTTGTCCTGTCTCTTATCCTCTGACTTGTCCTTTTTCTTGTCCTCTCTCTTGTCCTCTGATTGGTCCTTTCTGCCCTCTCTCTTGTCTTCTGATTTATCCTCTTTCTTGTCTTCTCTCTTGTCCTTTGACTTGTCCTCTCTCTTGTCCTCTGACTTGTCCTCTCTCTTGTCCCCTCTCTTATCATCTGACTTGTCCTCTCTCTTGTCCTCTGGCTTGTCCTCACTCTTGTCCTATCTTGTCCTCTCTTGTCCTCTCTCTTGTCTTCTGATATATCCTCTCTCTTGTCCCCTCTCTTATCATCTGACTTGTCCTCTGGCTTGTCCTCTCTCTTGTCATATGACTTGTCCTCTCTCTTGTTCTCTTTCTTGTCCTCTGACTTGTCCTCTCTCTTGTCCTCTCGTCATCTGACTTGTCCTCTGACTTGTCCTCTCTCTTTTCCTGTCTCTTATCCTCTGACTTATTCTCTCTCTTGTCCTCTCTTGTCCTCTCATCCTCTCTCTTGTCTTCTGATTTATCCTCTCTCTTGTCCTTTCTCTTGCCCTATCTTTTGTCCTCTGATTTATCCTCTATCTTGTCCCTTCTCTTATCATCTGACTTGTCCTCTCTCTTGTCTTCTCTCATGTCCTCTGACTTGTCCTCTCTCTTGTCCTTTGACTTGTCCTCTCTCTTGTCTTCTCTCATGTCATCTGACTTGTCCTCTCTCTTGTCCCCTGACTTGTACTCTCTCTTGTCCCCTATTTCATCATCTGACTTGTCCTCTCTCTTGTCCTCTGGCTTGTTCTTCCTCTTATCCCCACTCTTGTCTTCGTATTTGTCCTCTCTCTTGCCCCTTCTCTTAACATCTGACTTGTCCTCTCTTTTGTCATCTGACTTGTCCTCTCTGTTGTTCTCTTTCTTGTCCTCTGAATTGTCCTCTGACTTGTCCTCTGGTTTGACCTCTCTCTTGTCCTCTCGTCATCTGACTTGTCCTCTGACTTGTCCTCTGGCTTGTCCTCTCTTTTGTCATCTGACTTGTCCTCTCTCTTGTTCTCTTTCTTGTCCTCTGGCTTGTCCTCTCTTTTGTCCTCTCTCTTGTCCTCTCGCCATCTGACTTGTCCTCTGACTTGTCCTCTCTCTTGTCCTCTGACTTGTCCTCTGGCTTGTCCACTCTTTTGTCATCTGATTTGTCCTCTCTCTTGTTCTCTTGTCCTCTGACTTGTCCTCTGACTTGTCCTCTGGCTTGTCTTCTCTCTTGTCCTCTCATCATCTGACTTGTCCTCTGACTTGTCCTCTCTCTTGTCCTCTGACTTGTCCTCTCTCTTGTCCTCTGACTTGTCCTCTCTCTAGTCCTCTGGCTTGTCCTCTCTTTTGTCATCTGACTTGTCCTCTCTCTTGTTCTCTTGTCCTCTGGCTTGTCTTCTCTTGTCCTCTCATCATTTGACTTGTCCTCGGACTTGTCCTCTCTCTTGTCCTCTGACTTGTCCCCTCTCTTGTCCTATTTCTTGTCCTCTCTATTGTTCTCCCTCTCTCTCTCTCTCTCTCTCTCTCTCTCTTTTTCTTTTCCTTTTTTTCATGGCGTGACAGGGCTCGTGGTTCACTCACAGCACAGGTCCCTGCCACTGTTTCCACTCCTCAGAAAGGGAGGGCTACAGGGCTACAATAAAACCCTGCTAACCCCAATAACAAGATCACAGGTGCCCTTCAACCATCCCATGGGGATGTATTTAACCACACTGTCTATTTTTACCTAAACATGCTAATATACTTATGTGGCTGGGCTGGGATGTGTGGTGTGTCTTTGACATTAAAGGGATGGTGTGACATGGGAAATTGTCACAGTCAATTAGCTGAGCTGGTAGAGTGGTTAGGGTGGCCAGGTTGGTGACAGACTAGTCACCTGGGCTGGCTTATCTGACTCGTCACCACAGGATCACGTGAATAAATAGATAACAGAGACATACTGTAGTGGAGCCGACATTGGCAATCTGTCTGCTGGAGACAGGCCAAGATATGTACACTATTTCAAATATTTAGTCAAATATTTTGGTATTATTGTCTTTGTCAACGTAAGAGTTTAGAATTTTCTCACCCAAGAAAAGATGTGTTCAATCGGATTCGTAAGATATAATTTTGCTGTAATGGAATATCAATGAATTATATATATAATTTGGGAGAGAATTACATTTTAGGCCAGCGTAACATTACATCACTCAAACATTCAAAGGGATTGGAAGGAGATAGGGCTTCTTTTCACAGCTCATATCACCAGCAGCACCAGCAGCTAACACTTCCACCTCAATAACACAGCTGGGAAAACACGGTCATTAAAGAGCAGAAGAGGAGCTGGAGTGAGAAGAAGGGAGAGAAGGAGAGATGAGTGGGATCGATAAGCCTCTGATGAGTGGACTAACACAATCCAATCCGTAGTGTTGTTGTGACTGACGCCTGAGTGCGTGCGTGTGTGTGTGTGTGTGTGTGTGTGTGTGTGTGTGTGTGTGTATGTGTCTCTTTAGATTACAGACAGAGGGAAATGAGAGAGATTGGGCCAGTCAGAAAGACTGTAATAGAGGAGTGTGTAAGTGTGTGTGTGTTTGTGTAGGTGTGTGGGTGTGTGCTTGTGTGTATGTGTATGTGTCTATATACACATTACATAATTCTTTCCTTTCTAGTCCCATGGATGGATTGTGTGTGATCACAAACAGGTAATTGTTAGAGTTCAATCTGTACTGTCTGGATAAAACTACAGTAATAACAGATCCATATCTGTACCATCTCTACTGGCTCTGTGTTGTGAGGGTTTTACCACAAGTGCCACCATGATCTGTTTTAGAGGGAGGAGAGGAAAGAATGGAGAGGAGAGGAAAGAGGAGAGGAGAGTAGAGGAGAGTAGAGGAGAGTAGAGGAGAGTAGAGGAGAGTAGAGGAGAGGAGAGGAGAGGAGAGGAGATGGGAGAGGAGAGGAGAGGAGAGGAGAGGAGAGGAGAGGAGAGGAGAGGAGAGGAGAGACATGAGCATGCAGGGCCTAAGGGTTTGGGCAGCAGTCAGACACAGACTGGGTTACTTTGGTCTGGCAGGCCGGAGCCATCGTTGTGACTGTCCCACTAACTCACTGTGGCTGGGAGCAGAGGGAAGTTGAGGGCCAGTTTGAGGGCCAGTAGGAGGCACTCATTCTGGTCTAAAAAAAAAATATCTCAATGCTCCAGAACAGTGATTGGGGACAGTGACCTGTGTAGGGTGCTGTCTTTCAGATGGGGCATTGAATGTGCGTTTACCCTGGTGTCCTGGCTAAATATCCAATCTAGCCTTCATACCATCATGACCACCTAATAATTTCAAACTTCCAATTGGCTCATTCATCCCCCCTCCTCTCCCCAGGTCATTGCTGTAAATGAGAACGTGTTCTTAGTCAATTTAGCATATTTCAACCCTGCAGGCGCTACATAAAACGCTGAAATAAAATATAAAACATGCATTCCCTTTGACAAGCTTCTTTTGTTGGCACTCCAATATGTCCCATAAACATCACAATTGGTCCTTTTTTCCGATTCATTTCGTCCATATATATACAAAATGTCCATTTATAAATCGCATTTGATCCAGAAAAAACAGCTTACAAAATATTTCAAAAGATACCTATAAACTTTGCCAAAATATTTCAAACTACTTTTGTAATACAACTTTAGGTATTTTTAAACGTTAATAATCGATCAAATTGTAGACGGATCTTTCTGTGTTCAATACAGGAATGAAAACAATCCAGCGATACTTTTCACGTCTTGCGCAACTCTCAACAGTGTACCCAGTTCCTAGTTGGCCTACTTCTTCATTGCACAAAGGAATAACCTCAACCAAATTCCAAAGACTGGTGACAACCAGTGGAAGCGGTAGGAACTGAAAACGGGTTCCTAAGAAATATCCCTGGGCAATGACAGAGAGAGGCAAAAAAATAATAATTCTGAACAGTTAGTCCTTGGGGTTTTGCCTGCTACATACTGTAAGTTCTGTTATACTCACAGACATGATTCAAACAGTTTTAGAAACTTCAGAGTGTTTTCTATCCAAATCTATGAATAACATCTTATATTCTTGGCATGAGTAGCAGGAAGTTGAAATTGGGCACGCTATTTATCCAAAAGTGAAAATGCCCCCTAGCCCCAAGAGGATAATTAAGGGTTAACAATTTCATTAAAACTGCAGAGCTAATACTACGAACACTATAGCTCCGGCTGTGTCCTAACACACACACACACACGCACACACACATGCACACACACACACATGCACACACACACACACACACATGCACACACACACACACACACACACGCACACACACACACACACACACACACACACACATCAGAGAGCTCTGAGAGGAAGGATGAACATGAGATCAGTTGGAGGGCAGAACTAGCCACAGTCCCTCAGTTTCTTTCTGTCACCCCTCTCTATCCCTCTCTCTGTTCCTTCCTCTCTCTCCATCCCTCTCTCTCTCTCACCCCTCACTCTCCATCCTTCCCTCCCCTCTTTCTCCATCCCTCTCTGCTCCTCTCTCGGCATCCCCCTCTCTCCATACCTCTCTCTGTTCCCCTCTCTCTCTCCATCCCTCTCTGGTCCCTCCTCTCTCCATCTCTCTATTCCTCTCTCTCTCTCCAACCCTCTGCCTGTTCCCCCCTCTCTCCAGCTCTCTCTCTACATCCCTCTCTCTGTTCCCCCCTTTCTCTCCATCCCTCCCTCTGTTTCCCCTCTCTCTCCATCCCTCCCTCTGTTCCCACTCTCTCTCCATCCCTCCCTCTGTTACCCCTCTCTCTCCATCCCTCCCTCTGTTCCCCCCTCTCCATCCCTCCCTCTGTTCCCCTCTCTCTCTCCATCCCTCCCTCTGCTCCCCCCTCTCTCGCCATCCCTCCCTCTATTCCCCTCTCTATTATTTTTTCAATTCAATTTAAATGGCATAATTGACATATGTTTACTTTGACAAAGCAAATGGAATAGAATATGAACAAAAGGGAAATAAACAAGGGAAATAATAAATAAATACAAATTACACTCAAAAAAGTTTTTAAAGAATATAGACCTTTCAAATGTTATATTATTGTCTATGTACAGTGTTGTAACAATGTACAAATAGTTGAAGTATGAAAGGGAAAATAAAAACAGATAGATATACATATATAAGTTGTATTTACAATGTTGTTTGTGCAATGGGCCATACATCTTGCTGCTGTGATTACACACTACAGTATTTCACCTAACAGATATGGGAGTTCATCAATGTTTGACTTGTTTTTAAGTTCTTTGTGGGTCTGTGTGATCTGTGGGAAATATGTATCTCTAATGTGGTCATGCATTTGGCAGGAGGTTAGGAAGTGCAGCTAAGTTTCCACCTCATTTTGTGGGCAGTGTGCATATAGCCTGTCTTAATAGCAAGGCTATGCTCACTGAGTCTGTACATAGTCAAAGCTTTTCTTAATTTAGGGTCAGTCATAGTGGTCAGGTATTCTCTGTTTAGGGCCAGATAGCATTCTAGTTTGCTCTGTTTTTTTGTTGATTCTTTCCAGGGTGTCAAATAGATATATTTTTGCTTTCTCACAAGGTTGTTGGGTCTGAATGTGTTTCTGTCATGGGGCTCTGTTCGTGTTTGTGAACAGAGCCCCAAAAACCAGCTGGATGAGGGGACTCTTCTCTAGGAATGTGTGGACATCGCTTCCTTTTCAATGGTTGTAGAATTTAACCTGTTGAGTGCAGGGGGCAGTATTTTGATTTTTGGATGAAAAACGTACCCAAATTGAACTGCCTATTTCTCAGGCCCAGAATCTAGAATACGCATACAATTGTCAGATTGTTTTTTATCCTACTCTAAAGTTTCCAAAACTTTCAAAATATTGTCTGTGAGTATAACAGAACTGATATTGCAGGCGAAAACCTGAGGAAAATTCAACCAGGAAGTGGCCTCTAAATTGAAAGCTCCATGTTCCATTGAATGCCTTCCCTCCATTTAAAGGGATATCAACCATATTCCTTTTCATATGGCTTCCCCATGTTGTGAACAGTCTTTAGACATAGTTTCAGGATTTTATTTTGAAATATGAGCGAGAAAGATCACATCGCGTCAGTGTATAGCTGAATGTCCCCAGAGTTTTGCTTGCGCAACTGCTTGGATCAGCCGTTGTCTCTCTCTCTCCTATTGAAGAAGCTAAAGTCCCGGTTGATATATTATTGATTATATATTGGAAAAAAAACCTGAGGATTGATTATGAAAAACGTTTGACATGTTTCTGTGAACATTACGGATACTATTTGGAATTTTCGTCTGCGATGTCGTGACAGCTTGAGCCTGTGGATTTCTGAACATAACGCGCCAAACAAATGGTATTTCGGATAGAAAAATAATCTTTATGGAACAAAGGGAACATTTATTGTGTAACTGGGAGTCTCGTGAGTGCAAACATCCGAAGATCATCAAAGGTAAGCGATTTAATTTATTGCTTTTCTGACTTTCGTGACCAATCTACTTGGCTGCTAGCTGTTTGTAATAGTCTGTCTACTGAGAGAGATGTCCTAACATAAACGCTTGGTACGCTTTCGTCGAAAAGCTTTATTGAAATCTGATACGCCAGGTGGATTAACAACAAGCTAAACTGTGTTTTGCTATATTGCACTTGTGATTTCATGAAAATTAAATGTTTAATAATTTAATTTGAATTTGGCGCTCTGCAATTCAGCGAATGTTGACGAAAATGATCCCGCTAACGGGATGGGTGCATCAAGAATTAACAGCTCTTTTCTGGATTTTGATAACAAGTGGATATAGTCCTAATTCTGCTCTGCATTGACTGTTTGGAGTTTTGTGTTGTACACAAAGTCCATTTTTGCAGAATTCTACATGCAGTCACAATTCTTTGCCCCATTTTGTGAAGTATTGGTTGGTGAGCGGACCCCAGACCTCACAACCACAAAGCGCATGTAAGGATCTGGGTGTAGCTGGTGCAGAAGAGTCAGGCGCAGGACAGCAGAGATGAGAAACACAAGGAACTTTACTCAGAATATCAAAATACCTGAAGTAACACCAGGCCCACAAACAATGGACCGAACTTACAATAAACAAACATGCACAAAATCCATTTGGGAAAACAGAGGGTTAAACAATGAACACGTAATTGGGGAATTGAAACCAGGTGTGTAAAACAAAGACAAAACAAAATGAAAAGGGGATCGGCGATGGCTAGAAGGCCGGTGACGTCGACCGCCAAAAACCCCCCGAACAAGGAGAAGGACCGACTTCGACGGAAGTCATGACAGGGCAATGGGTTCGATAACTGATTGAAGTATTTTTAGCCAGATCCTATTTGGGATGTTGTTTTATATTCCTTTTGATGGTATAGAAGGCCCTTCTTGCCATGTCTCTTAGATCATTCACAGCCTTTGTCTATCCCTTTCTCCAACCCTCTCTCTGTCCCCTCTCACTCCATCTTTCTCTCCATCTCCCCTCTCTCTCCACCCCTCTCTCTTTCTCCAATCTCTCTCCATCCCTCTCTCTGTTCCCCCCTCTGTCTCCATCTCTCTCTCTGTCTCCCCCACTCCATCCTTCCCTCTCTCTCTGTGTCCGAACTGCTGTCTACAGATAACCCACCAGGCTGTTGATGATGTCTTTATTACTCCACCACTCTGAGCTTCAAGGGACAGGATCCATCTAAATCAAATCAAATTTTATTTATCACATACACATGGTTAGCAGATGTTAATGCGAGTGTAGTGAAATGCTTGTGCTTCTAGTTCCGACAGTGCAGTAATAACCAACGAGTAATCTAACCTAACAATTCCACAACTACTACCTTATACACACAAGTGTAAAGGGATAAAGAATGTGTACATAAAGATACATGAATGAGTGATGGTACAGAACGGCATAGGCAAGATGCAGTAGATGGTATCGAGTACAGTATATACATATGAGATGAGTAATGTAGGGTATGTAAACAAAGTGGCATAGTTTAAAGTAGCTAGTGGTACATGTATTACGTAAAGATGCAGTAGATGGTATAGAGTACAGTGTATACATATGAGATGAGTAATGTAGGGTATATAAACATAAAGTGGCATAGTTTAAAGTGGCTAGTGATACATGTATTACATAAAGATGGAAAGATGCAGTAGATGATATAGAGTACAGTATATACAGTGGGGCAAAAAAGTATTTAGTCAGCCACCAATTGTGCAAGTTCTCCCACTTAAAAAGATGAGAGAGGCCTGTAATTTTCATCATAGGTACACTTCAACTATGACAGACAAAATGAGAAAAAAAATCCAGAAAATCACATTGTAGGATTTTTTATGAATTTATTTGCAAAAAAAATTCTATGGCAAACTTGATGATTGAGCTGGAGGCGTGCGTGGCCACACAGTCTTGGGTGAACAGGGAGTACAGGAGATGGCTCAGAACGCACCCTTGTGGGGCCCCAGTGTTGAGGATCAACGGGGTGGTGATGGAAGTCCAGTACCCAGTTTCACAGTGCGGGGTCGAGACCCAGGGTCCCGAGCTTGATAACGAGTTTGGAGGGTACTATGGTGTTAAATGCTGAGCTGGAGTCGATGAACAGCATTCTCACATAGGTATTCAACATGTCCAGATGGGTTAGGGCAGTGTGCAGTGTGGTTGCGATTGCGTCATCTGTGGACCTATTGGGGCGGTAAGCAAATTGGAGTGGGTCTAGGGTGTCAGGTTGGGTGGAGGTGATATGGTCCTTGACTAGTCTCTCAAAGCACTTCATGATGACGGAAGTGAGTGCTACGGGGTGGTAGTCGTTTAGCTCAGAAACCTTAGCTTTCTTGGGAACAGGAACAATGGTGTCCCTCTTGAAGCATGTGGGAACAGCAGACTGGGATAAGGGTTGATTGAATATGTCCGTAAACACACCAGCCAGCTGGTCTGCTCATGCTCTGAGGAAGCGGCTGGGGATGCCGTCTGGGACTGCAGCCTTGCGAGGGTTAACAAGTTTAAATGTTTTACTCACGCCGGCTGCAGTGAAGGAGAGCCTGCAGGTTTTGGTAGAAGGCCGTGTCAGTGGCACTGTAGCGAGCAAAAAAGTTATTTAGTCTGTCTGGGAGCAAGACATCCTGGTCCGCGACGGGGCTGGTTTTCTTTTTGTAATCTGTGATTGACTAGTAGACCCTGCCACATACCTCTTGTGTCTGAGCCATACTTTGTCTCTATACTGACACTTAGCTTGTTTGATTGCTTTGGGGAGGGAATAGCGACACTGTTTGTATTCGGTCATGTTTCCGTTCACCTTGCCCTGGTTAAAAGCAGTGGTTCGCGCTTTCAGTTTCGCGCGAATGCTGCCATCAATCCACGGTTTCTGGTTTGGGAATGTTTTAATCGTTGCTGTGGGTATAACGTCTCCGATGCACTTTCTAATGAACTCGCTCACCGAATCAGCGTATTCGTAAATTTTGTTGTTGGACGCAATGCGGAACATTTCGCAATCCACGTGATCGAAACAGTCTTGAAGCGTGGAATCAGACTGGTCGGACCAGCATTGAACAGACCTGAGTGCAGGAGTTTCTTGTTGTAGTTTCTGTCTGTAGGCTGGAAGCAACAAAATGGAGTCGTGGTCAGCTTTTCCGAAGGAGGTCGGGGAAGGGCCTTATATGCGTCGCAGAAGTTAGAATAACAATGATCCAGGGTTTTACCAGCCCTGGTAGCACAATCGATATGCTGATAGAATTTAGGGAGTCTTGTTTTCAGATTAGCCTTGTTAAAATCCACACCTACAATGAATGCAGCCTCAGTATATGTGGTTTCCAGTTTACATAGAGTCAAATAAAATTTGTTCAGGGCCATCGATGTGTCTGCTTGGGGGGGAATATATACGGCTGTGATTATAATCGAAGAGAATTCCCTAGGTAGATAATGCGGTCGACATTTGATTGTGAGGAATTCTAAGTCAAGTGAACAGAAGGACTTGAGTTCCTGCATGTTGTTATGATCACACCACGTCTCGTTAATCATAAGGCATACCCACCCACCCTCTTCTTACCAGAAAGATGCTTGTTTCTGTCGGCGCGATGCGTGAAGAAACCAGCTGGCTGCACCGACTCTGTTAGCGTCTCTCGAGTGAGCCATGTTTCCGTGAAGCAAAGAACGTTACAGTCTCTGATGTCTCTCTGGAATGCTACCCTTGCTCAGATTTCATTAACCTTGTTGTCTAGAGACTGGACATTGGCGAGTAGTATGCTAGGGAGTGGTGCGAGATGTGCCCGTATACGGAGCCTGACCAGAAGACCGCTTCGTTTGCCCCTTTACGGCGTCGTTGTTTAGGGTCGCCGGCTGAGATCCGATCCATTGTCCTGTGTGGAAGGCAAAACACAGGATCCGCTCCCGGAGAGTCATATTCCTGGTCGTAATGATGGTGAGTTGACGTTGCTCTTATATTCAGTAGTTCCTCCCGACTGTATGTAATGAAACCTAAGATTACCTGGGGTACCCATGTAAGTAATAACACGTAAAAAAAAAAAAAAATACTGCATAGTTTCCTAGGAACGCGAAGCGAGTCGGCCATCTCTGTCGGCGCCGGAAGGCCAGGGTCACTGTGTTACTATGGTTACTATGGTGACAAGGCCACTGAATACTGTGTGTATTTGACTGTGTGTGTGTGTGTGTGTGTGTGTGTGTATCTGTACTGACCGTGCCTATCTCTCCTGTTTTTCTGACCAGCGGAGACATCAGAGAGCATGTTGGGTAACAGACTGGACAACTGAAGTTCACATAGACCTCCCCTGCTCTTCCCTTTTCCCACTCCTCATTCTCCTCGTTCTCCTCTCCTTTCTTCCTTCTACTCTCTCTCTCCCTGTCTCTTCTCTCTCTTCCCTCCCTCTCTCCCTCCTCTACTTGTTCTCCTCTCTTTCCCTCTCCTTACTCTTATCCCCATCTCCCTACCTACCTCCCTCCACTCATTCTCCAGTCTCTCCCCCTTGGGTTCCCACTGGCTCTTCTACTGGGAACAGACATGGTTGTCTCAGGCTGTTCCATGCTGTTCCAGACTGCTCCAGGCTGCTTCAGGCTGCTCCAGGCTGCTCCAGGCTGCTCCAGGCTGTTCCAGGCTGTTCCAGGCTGCTCCAGGCTGTTCCAGGCTGTTCCAGGCTACTCCAGGCTGCTTCAGGCTGCTCCAGGCTGTTCCAGGCTGCTTCAGGCTGTTCCAGGCTGCTTCAGGAAGCTTCAGGCTGCTTCAGGCTGCTTCAGGCTGTTCCAGGCTGTTCCAGGCTGCTTCAGGCTGTTCCAGGCTGTTTTAGGCAGTAGCAGGCTGCTTCAGGCTGCTCCAGGCTGTATTTGGCTGTTTCAGGCTGTTCCAGGCTGTTTTAGGCAGTAGCAGGCTGCTTCAGGCTGCCTCATGGTATGGTGGGGTATACAAAATGTGTCAATCTCCTAAATGTTTTGGCGTTCAGGTCCAAAAAGTCAATTTCTGACCACTTATTCCGTGGGCAAACATGTCTGGACAGTTTTGTTTAAATCAAAAGGAATTCTGTCAAAAAGTAATTGAATTCAAATGGTTCTGCTCTAAAGGCTGTGTCTGTTAGGTAAAGTTTTTTGGACCATCCATCCAAGCCTTTCCCATTATTAAATGAACATTAACCTGATCTAGGATCAGTGTCTATCTAAACAGTCTACTTAATTGCTCTGATGAGGATCAGTGACTCATATTCTGACTCCATTTTGAGAACAGTTTGACCAGAAATGTTCTAAACCATCAATTGACCAATCAGTGATGAAACAGTGTGTGATGTCAGAAGCGTGTGTTTTAACCTCAGGGGCATATTTAAGCTGGAAAGTTTTTCTGTGAGTTACTGTAGTCAGGAGTGGGTGAGGCAGAGGCCTAGTCTGGGTGGAAAGAGAGAGATGGTGAAATGAAGAGTTGAAGATATTAAATGGTGCAGTGTAGGCTTACTGTACAGGAGGGTAGAGTTAGAATCACTATCAGGCCAGGGCCCTTCCTGTCTGTATGATGGATTTGTGAAAGAAAATGAAAAATAGAGAGAGTTGAAGACAGAAAAACATGACAGAGAGATAGAGGGGAAAAATAAGTGAGAAAACAAGAGAGTGAGAGAAACAGAGAGAGGAAAACAAGAGAGAGAAAAACCGGGTTCTGGAATGTTTACTCTACTGAGCGTTTAAACCCCACACTGAAGTAGCAAGCCTCCACATGCTACAACTCTCTGTCTACTGTACCTCACCCTAACTGTCACTCTGCCTCTCCTCTCACCCTGCAGCGATGACAAAGCAACCTCGCGTCACTGTTTCCTAACACACACAAATGTTCCTGTGACCTCATAATACACACACAGATATACAGTATGATATTTAGAAATGTGTGTGTGGGACAGTCAGAGGTTGTGTGTATGTGTGTGAAGATTTTCTGTATGTATGTGAGTGTGTGTTTTCAATTGAAGAGCTTTTATCCAAAACGCTACATGCAACAATTTTTCACATTTGTGTTTTTTCATCAGAAATAATTGCTTTGCTTATGGGTACGTTTATATGTGTGTAAAATATCACTGTTCTCAGATGTATTATTCATTCATTTGAGATGTGTATCAAAATGTTACGTTTTTTTTTTTACCAAAGAGTATACACTCGGTGGCCAGTTTATAAGGTACACTCATCTAGCAGCAGGTCGGACCCCCCTTTGCCCCCAGAACATCCTGAATTCTTTGGGGCATGGACACGTTGCTTAACTGGTATCAAGGGACGTAACTTGTGCCAGGAAAACATTCCCCACACCATTACACCACCGTCACCAGCCTGTACTGTTGACACCAGGCAGGATGGGGCAATGGACCCATGCTGCTTACTCCGAATACTGACTCTGCCATCAGCAATGCGCAACAGGAACCGGGATTCGTCGGACCAGGCAATGTTTTTCCATTCCCCTATTGTCCAGTGTTGGTGATCGTGTGCCCCCTGGAGCCACTTCTTGTTTTTAGCTGATAGCCCATCCGTGACAAGGATCGATGAGTTGTAGCTTTCTGAGATGCCGTTCTGTACACAACTGTTGTACTTGCATGTTTGTAGCCCGCCTGTTAGCTTGCACGATTCTTGACATTCTCTGTTGACCTCTCTTGACAAGCTGTTTTCGCCCACAGGACTGCCGCTGAGTGGATGTTTTTTATTTGTCGGACAATTCTCAGTAAGTCCTAGATAATGAAAAGCCCAGGAGGCCGTCCAATTCTGAGATACTGGAACCAGCGCGCCTGACACTGACGATCATACCACACTCAAAGTCGCTTAGGTTACTCGTTTTGCCCATTCTAACGTTCAATTGAACAGTAACTGAATGTCTCAATGTCTATCTGCCTGCTTTATATAGCAAGCCACAGCCACTTAACTCACTGTCTGTAGAAGCGAACCATTTTCATGAACTGGGTGGTGTATCTATTAAAATGGGCACTGAGTGTAAATCCATTGTTTGGCTGGAATGGAATGTTTGTATCCTGTATATTTCACTGTGTTATGTGCTTTTCTCACTATCTTAAGATGAATGTATTTACTGTAAGTTGTTCTGGATAAGAGTGTCACGTTCATCATAATGATTGGACCAAGGCGCAGCGTGCGTGGAGTTCCACATATTTTAATTAATAGAAACTCACCAAACCAGCACAAACCAGCACAAAAGAAACATGACTCTACTGGTGTGCACACAGGCAACTATCTGTAGACAAGCTCCCACAAAGCACAATGAGGATGATCCCCAATCAGAGACAACGGTAAACAGCTGTCTCTGATTGGGAACCATACCAGGCCAACATAAACCATTAATCACCTAGATGACCCACCCTAGTCACTATCACGCCCCAACCAACAGAGAATAAACAGCTCTCTATGGTCAGGGCGTGACAAAGAGCTTCTGCCAAATGACTAAAATTTAAAATGTATTACTACTGTATTGAATATTTTTTGTAAAAATGTTGTAAGTGTTGACGTCATAAATGTATCATTTGTACAGTTCTTTATTGAAAATGTTGTTATTTGCTACGTTTGACTGTGTAAAACCGAGCAGTACTACTTATTACTCTGAGAGTGAGGCAGATATATAGCATTTTGTCTCTTTTGAAATGAAACCATCAAGTGATAGATTTTAAACAAATACAGTGCCTTGCAAAAGTATCATCCCCTTGGCGTTTTCCTATTTTGTTGCATTACAACCTGTAATTTAAATGTATTTTTCTTTGGATGTCATGTAATGGACATAAACAAAACAGTCCAAATTGGTGAAGTGAAATGAAAAAAAACAACAACAAAAAATTCTAAAAAATAAAAAACGGAAAAGCCGCCCACCAAACTCACAAACCAGGTAAGGAGGGCATTAATCAGAGAGGCAACAAAGAGACCAAAGATTACCCTGTAGATTGCAGAGATCGGAGTATCTGTCCATAGGACCACTTTAAGCCATACACTTCACAGAGCTGGGCTTTACGGAAGAGTGGCCAGTAAAAAGCCATTGCTTAAGAAGGCATGTGGGAGATTCCTCAAACATATGAAGAAGGTACTTTTGTCAGATGAGACTAAAATGTTGCTTTTTGGTCATCACGGAAAACGCTATGTCTGGAGCAAACCCAACACCTCTCATCACCTCGAGAACACCATCCCCACAGTGAAGCTTGATGGTGGCAGCATCATGCTGTGGGGATGTTTTTCATCGACAGGGACTGGGAAACTGGTCAGAATTGAAGGAATGATGGATGGTGCTAAATACAAGGAAATTCTTGAGGGAAATCTGTTTCAGTCTTCCAGAGATTTGAAACTGTGACAGAGGTTCACATTCCAGCCAGCAGGGCAATGACCCTAAGCATACTGCTAAAGCAACACTCAAGTGGTTTAAGGGGAAACATTTAAATGTCTTGGAATGGCCTAGTCAAAGTCCAGACCCCAATCCAATTGAGAATCTGTGATATGACAAAGAATACTGTACATCAGCGGAACCCATCCAACTTGAAGGAGCCGAAGCTGTTTTGCCTTGAAGAATGGGCAAAAATCCCAGTGGCTAGATGTGCTAAGCCTACAGAGACATACCCCAAGAGACTTTCAGCTGTAGTTGCTGCAAAAGGTGGCTCTACAAAGTATTGAATTTGGGAGGGGTGAATAGTTAAGCACGCTCAAGTTCTTTTTTTTGTGTCATATTTCTTGTTTGTTTCACCCCAAAAATATTTAGCATCTTCAAAGTGGTAGACATATTGTGTAAATAATTCCAGGTTTTAAGGCAACAAAATAGGAAAAATGCCAAGGAGGGTGAATACTTTCACGAGCCACTGTACATCTCTGTCATTCAACAACCCCATGCCATGATTAGATAGTAGAAGAAACACAACAAATCTCTTTCATAATTTCTTTAAACAATATAAGCCAATTTACCAATATTTTTGAAAATGGATATATAAATCTTCAATTTTTCTTGGTTCATTCATAAGGTACAAGATCTCACAGGTTGGTCCATCAGATTGGTTCATTCATGTCATGCCAAGACAGACAAATACACATGTATTCATATCAGCTCTATTTCTCTCTTTCTTTATCTGTGCTTGCCTTTGTCAAGCCAAGAAGGTAGACATAAATCAAATAACATTTTATTAGTTGCACACACATATTTAGCAGATGTTATTGTGGGTGTAGCGAAATGCTTGTGTTCCTAGCTCCAACAGTGCAGTAATTTCTAAAAATTCACAACAATACACTCAAATCTAAAAGTAAAAGAATGGAATTCAGAAATAAATGAATATTAGGAAGAGCAATGTCGGAGTGGCATTGCCTAGAATACTATACAGACGTACATGCTTAGGCCAAGGCTGTTTGACTCACACATCATTATTACACTACAACTGACTTGCTGTTACACTCTCAGTCTTCTTACCATACAAGCCCTCAAGGTAAATGTGACTCACCACCTGGATTCGGTCTTTTGTAGCAACATTTGAATTTCTGTTTTTTTACATTGGATAAAAGTAGAGTCTCAGAGCTACAAAATGGTATATCATACATTGCATTTGAGGAAACAATGGGAAAGTAATTCTGCTTTTAAAGTTGATTAACCTGTAAACTCACTTTTGAGAAAACCGTCTTTCAATGTTTTGGTACTACTATTGGAGAGCCCTTCTTCATCTACACCCATTCAGCCTTAGCCCACCCATCTCTTTACGGGTTGAGCCGTGCGTTCTTTACCAACTTGCCAGCTACTCCCAGACATCTAAGAAAGAGAGAACAGCTCACTGAACATTACTCGCCCTAGCAGAGCTGGTTAGGCTGTTACAGTATGTTATCCAGAGCTTTGGTTACTGCAACTCTGCTGTCAGATTGTCCGTTCATAAATTCAGAGCATTTTGCGTTCAGAGCCCACACTAGATGCTCTGGCCAATAAGTAGGGTTGTTCCGAAAGCTCTGACCTCACAACGACAGTCAAGCACCCAAGCTAACTGGCTAATATTGGCTAGCTTCCAGACACATAATGAGAGAACACCCCACTTTGACCATTTTACTAGCAGAGCTGGTTAGCTTCTCAGAGCTGCGATCCCGTTAACGGGATCAACATCCGGGGAAATTTCAGAGCGACAAACTAAAAATACAACATTGTAACATTAAACATTCTTGAAAATTCAAGTGTCTTACATCCTTCAAAAGATTAGAATCTTGGTATTTATTTTATTTTTTTATTTTTTTTATTTCACCTTTATTTAACCAGGTAGGCTAGTTGAGAACAAGTTCTCATTTGCAACTGCGACCTGGCCAAGATAAAGCATAGCAGTATGAGCAGACAACACAGAGTTACACATGCAGTAAACAATTAACAAGTCAATAACACAGTAGAAAACAAAGGGGGAGTCTATATACAATGTGTGCAAAAGGCATGAGGAGGTAGGCGAATAATTACAATTTTGCAGATTAGCACTGGAGTGATAAATGATCAGATGGTCATGTACAGGTAGAGATATTGGTGTGCAAAAGAGCAGAAAAGTAAATAAATAAAAACAGTATGGGGATGAGGTAGGTGAAAATGGGTGGGCTATTTACCAATAGACTATGTACAGCTGCAGCGATCGGTTAGCTGCTCAGATAGCTGATGTTTGAAGTTGGTGAGGGAGATAAAAGTCTCCAACTTCAGCGATTTTTGCAATTCGTTCCAGTCACAGGCAGCAGAGTACGGGAACGAAAGGCGGCCAAATGAGGTGTTGGCTTTAGGGATGATCAGTGAGATACACCTGCTGGAGCGCGTGCTACGGATGGGTGTTGCCATCGTGACCAGTGAGCTGAGATAAGGCGGAGCTTTACCTAGCATGGACTTGTAGAACCTGGAGCCAGTGGGTCTGGCGACGAATATGTAGCGAGGGCCAGCCGACTAGAGCATACAAGTCTAAGTGGTGGGTGGTATAAGGTGCTTGTGACGTAGAAGTCCGTCACTGGCCGCGGGCAGCATTTGGTTCTTTAACGCACACACATATTCATCACTCCTCCCTGCGCCATTATACCATAAGTTAACAATGTGGGTCGACACACAAATTAACTTCTGTCTTGGTGCAGGCATTTCACACTTGTCAATGTTCATATTTGAGAGATACAATAATTATTATACTTATCAATGTTGTGGATGAGCGCATTGTTTGTTTGTTCTGTTCCTCTCTCTCCATCTCTGTAGCTTCCGGGTATGCTGGAAAAGGACCCGAGCTAAGGGAATTGGGTTGGCTTTATAGTGCCTGTCCCAAATGGCTCATTAATGCATATGGGCATATTGAAATATATTGTCAGTAGTGATGTAATGTTGTAAATGTTATGTTGTGATATTGTTTAAAACCGTGTTGCAATGTATATCCTTTAGTATGTTTAGTTCATGGAAAATGTAGGTTTGTATTGTTAATTGATTAATTAATTAGGGTTAATTGTTCTGAGGGGAGGGGCTAGCCCTACAAAAGGAGCCTCTCTCCAGTCTCTGAGGAGGCATTTTTTGGATTGAGCTGTGGATGGGGCAGCATTGTTTTTAAGCTGTCCCATAAGGTAGACATTGATGGCAGTACTGTTGTTTTTTGTTCCGGAATCACTTGTAAATAAACACCTTTGCACAGAAGAACTTTTGCGGCTCCGCCATCTTTTTATTTTGATAGAGGTTAGGTTATCCAGTTTAGCCTTCTGGCCTACTCTACGTGACAGTGCTTTAGTGACAAAACGGATGGCACTGTGATAGACTGCATCCAGTTTGCTGAGTAGAGTGTTGGAAGCCATTTTGTAGATGACATCGCCGAAGTCGAGGATCGGTAGGATAGTCAGTTTTACTAGGGTAAGCTTGGCGGCGTGAGTGAAGGAGGCTTTGTTGCGGAATAGAAAGCCGACTCTTGATTTGATTTTCGATTGGAGATGTTTGATATGAGTCTGGAAGGAGAGTTTGCAGTCTAGCCAGACACCTAGGTACTTATAGATGTCCACATATTCTAGGTCGGAACCATCCAGGGTGGTGATGCTAGGCGGGCATGCGGGTGCAGGCAGCGATCGGTTGAAAAGCATGCATTTGGTTTTACTAGCGTTTAAGAGCAGTTGGAGGCCACGGAAGGAGTGTTGTATGGCATTGAAGCTTGTTTGGAGGTTAGATAGCACAGTGTCCAATGACGGGCCGAAAGTATATAGAATGGTGTCGTCTGCGTAGAGGTGGATCAGGGAATCGCCCGCAGCAAGAGCAACATCATTGATGTATACAGAGAAAAGAGTCGGCCCGAGAATTGAACCCTGTGGCACCCCCATAGAGACTGCCAGAGGACCGGACAGCATGCCCTCCGATTTGACACACTGAACTCTGTCTGCAAAGTAATTGGTGAACCAGGCAAGGCAGTCATCCGAAAAACCGAGGCTACTGAGTCTGCCGATAAGAATATGGTGGTTGACAGAGTCGAAAGCCTTGGCAAGGTCGATGAAGACGGCTGCACAGTACTGTCTTTTATCGATGGCGGTTATGATATCGTTTAGTACCTTGAGTGTGGCTGAGGTGCACCCGTGACCGGCTCGGAAACCAGATTGCACAGCGGAGAAGGTACAGTGGGATTCGAGATGGTCAGTGACCTGTTGGTTGACTTGGCTTTCGAAGACCTTAGATAGGCAGGGCAGGATGGATATAGGTCTGTAACAGTTTGGGTCCAGGGTGTCTCCCCCTTTGAAGAGGGGGATGACTGCGGCAGCTTTCCAATCCTTGGGGATCTCAGACGATATGAAAGAGAGGTTGAACAGGCTGGTAATAGGGGTTGCGACAATGGTGGCGGATAGTTTCAGAAATAGAGGATCCAGATTGTCAAGCCCAGCTGATTTGTACGGGTCCAGGTTTTGCAGCTCTTTCAGAACATCTGCTATCTGGATTTGGGTAAAGGAGAACCTGGAGAGGCTTGGGCGAGGAGCAGCGGGGGGGCGGGGCTGTTGGCCGAGGTTGAAGTAGCCAGGCGGAAGGCATGGCCAGCCGTAGAGAAATGCTTATTGAAGTTTTCGATAATCATGGATTTATCGGTGGTGACCGTGTTACCTAGCCTCAGTGCAGTGGGCAGCTGGGAGGAGGTGCTCTTGTTCTCCATTGACTTCACAGTGTCCCAGAACTTTTTGGAGTTGGAGCTACAGGATGCAAACTTCTGCCTGAAGAAGCTGGCCTTTGCTTTCCTGACTGACTGCGTGTATTGGTTCCGGACTTCCCTGAACAGTTGCATATCACGGGGACTATCCAGCCGGACCCTTGCAAGATTGTAGGACTGCCGGGGTGTTAAGCATATCCCAGTTTAGGTCACCTAACAGAACAAACTCTGAAGCTAGATGGGGGGCGATCAATTCACAAATGGTGTCCAGGGCACAGCTGGGAGCTGAGGGAGGTCGGTAGCAGGCGGCAACAGTGAGAGACTTATTTCTGGAGAGAGTAATTTTTAAAATTAGTAGTTCAAACTGTTTGGGTATGGACCTGGAAAGTATGACATTACTTTGCAGGCTATCTCTGCAGTAGACTGCAACTCCTCCCCCTTTGGCAGTTCTATCTTGACGGAAGATGTTATAGTTGGGTATGGAAATCTCTGAATTTTTGGTGGCCTTCCTGAGCCAGGATTCAGACACAGCAAGGACATCAGGGTTAGCAGAGTGTGCTAAAGCAGTGAGTAAAACAAACTTAGGGAGGAGGCTTCTGATGTTGAGATGCATGAATCCAAGGCTTTTTCGATCACAGAAGTCAACAAATGAGGGTGCCTGGGGACATGCAGGGCCTGGGTTTACCTCCACATCACCCGCGGAACAGAGAAGGAGTAGTATGAGAGTGCGGCTAAAGGCTATCAAAACTGGTCGCCTAGAGCGTTGGGGACAGAGAATAAGAGGAGCAGGTTTCTGGGCATGGTAGAATATATTCAGGGCATAATGCGCAGACAGGGGTATGGTGGGGTGCGGTGGGGTGCGGGTGGGGTGCGGGTACAGCGGAGGTAAGCCCAGGCACTGGGTGATGATGAGAGAGGTTGTATCTCTGGACATGCTGGTTGTAATGGGTGAGGTCACCGCATGTGTGGGAGGTGGGACAAAGGAGTTATCAGGGGTATGAAGAGTGGAACTAGGGGCTCCATTGTGAACTAAAACAATGATAACTAACCTGAACAACAGTATACAAGGCATATTGACATTTGAGAGAGACATACAGCGAGGCATACAGTAATCACAGGTAATCAAACTGTGTTTTCCGATTTAAAATAACTATTACAGAGAACAAATGCCATG